>NC_091932.1:38470624-38770624 GCF_041260155.1 Ptychodera flava
TCTGTCCGTGTGTGTGTGAGTGTGTGTGTGTCTGTCTGTCTGTCTGTCTGTCTGTCTGTTTGTCTGTTTACACGATAACTCAAAAACACCTGAACAGATACAAGTCAGCTTTGGTATACAGGTACCATATGCTACTTGTAAGAACTGATTAGATGTTGGTGAGTGTGGCTTGCATATTAATGAAGTTATGCAATATCGGTTTTTTTCCGTACAATGGTTTCCCTATGGAGACGGTAATGACAGTGTAGACATATATCAAGAAACACAGCACAAAATTTCATGAAACTTTTCACAGATGACAATCTCAGAACATTATCATGATACTGTGAGTGTCATGTCAATAATCTGCTCATTTGCATATTTAATGAACTTTTGTTATTAGTGAGATAACTCTGAAATTCCTGCACCAAACTTGATGATACTTGCAACAGATATTGATCTGATATACATCTAATTGTACTAAGAAGCATTGGGCAGTGTCAAGTTAATAAATAGCTCACTTGCATATTTTATGAAGTTTTGTAATTAGTCGTATAACTCCGATATAACCGCACCAAATGTGATGAAATCTGCTGCAGATACTGATCCGACTGATATCTAACTGAGTTGTAAAGCATTTAGTAGTGTGAAGTTAACTAAGGGTTCATTTGCATATTTAATGAACTTTGTAATTAGGTATATAACTCTGAAATTACGGTATCCAAGTCAGTTAAATTGGGTACAGATATTGTTCTTATGAATATGTAATTGTACTGACAAGCATTCGGCAGTGTCAAGTTAATAATAGCTCATTTGCATATTTTATGAATTTTTGTAATTAGTCATATAACTCCAAAATAACTGCACCAAATGTGATGAAATCTGCTGCAGATACTGATCCGACAGATATCTAATTGTGGTGTAAAGCATTTAGTTGTGTGGAGTTAATTAAGGGTTCATTTGCATATTTAATGAATTTTGTAATTAGTGATATTACTCCAAATTACAGCATTAAATTTGATGAAACTTGCTACGGATGTTGATCTGATAATATCGAATTGTACTGAAAAGCATTGAGCAGTGTCAAGTTAATAATTAGCTCATTTGCATATTTTAAGAAGTTTTATAATTAGTCATATAACTCCGAAATAACTGCATCAAATGTGATGAAAACTGCTGCATATACTGGTCCGACAGATATCTAACTGAGTTGTAAAGCATTTAGTAGTGTGAAGTTAATGAAGGGTTCATTTGCATATTTAATAAACTTTGTAATTAGGTATAGAACTGACATTACGGCACCAAATTTGGTGAAACGTGCTACAGATATTGATTTGATAAATATTTAATTGTGCTATGAAACATTGAACAGTGTCACGTTAATTTAGGGCTCATTTGCATATTTAATGAACTTTGTAACTAGTGACATGACTCTGAAATTACAGCATTAAATTAAAGTAAACGTGCTACAAATGTTGATCTAATGGATATCTAATTGTCCCATGAAGCATTGAGCAGTGTCAAGTTAATTAACAGCTCATTTGCATATTAAATAAAGTTTTGTAATTAGTGATTAAACTCTGAGAGTACTGTGCGAAGTTGATAAAACCTGCTACATACAGTGATGTGAAGCGTACTACTATTAATGAACCTGTTGTAAAACACGAGAGCATATTCAGTTCATATCTGGTTATAATATTGTGCAACAAAAGCTCGCTGAGTGTAATGATTATTTTCTCTAAAACTAACAAGCGGACTTTGGAAAAGCTGCAGCTCTTTCTCCTAGCAAAGACACTTTGGAACTTGAGTCATTTTCAAGGAGATGTGCACGCTTTAGTTGAGATGTTGTCCATTAGTTTCTGGTGGGTGCAGCAAACCGCAACCCCTCACACACCTGATTGCTTTGCATTGTTCTTGGCGTCGCCAGCAGTGAGAGAAGCTAAACCTCCCTCACGTGCAGCTGTCAAGGAAAGGCGAAAAAACCGCAAATATGTAAATGGATAATGATTCCTGCACACACCTGCTTGCCCTGACATCTCTCCAGCATCACTATGAATGTGAAATCCCAAATATCCCTTCTGCACAGCTGCCAAACAGCTTCAAAGACAATCCATGACGACATAAAGATGTACACTTTTCGTACGCCGTGAGCTTCAAAATGAGCCCTAAAAGTAGAAAACAAGTCTCGTAACAGTTTGAAGGTCCAAGCCCCTGACCCCGAGGCACGTTCTATCTTAACACCGTGTGTTTATTTCTGCAAATTACCCATACTTGGCTACATTTAGGTAGTTCGCGCCTCGAAAGTGAAAGACTTCAACTTTTGTTCAAACTTTCCTCAAGGAATCTTTCAACCATTCTCTTTCAAAATCGAGAATATAAATCGGGGGTAACCGTGCAAATTTTGGTACTAGAGAAACAAATAACTTTTGATTTACCGATATTTAAAATTCAAAATGGCTGTTATCCCTGTGTTAACTCCATCCATGGAGAAAAATAAAATTTTCGAACTTCCAAAACATGAAGTCGGTGAAAAGTTTTCTTACACCAAGAGCTTTAAAATGAGCCCCCCATAAGTGGTATATCAGAAAAGAATTGTAAAAGTTTTTAGTGTCCAAATTTGTATCTCCGAGGCGCCTTCTACCTTAATTCTTAATTAAAATAGTTTGGGTAAACTGTTGAAAAGATCTTTGAAGTTATTGTTTTGATTGCACTGGCGTGCCTTACAGTCAGAAGGATGTTCTTTAAAGAGCATCATCCTAGTATTTCAGCTGGTTTTGTTGAAAATTGTGTCGACAATTTCTCAGTTTTAAGGCGAAAATTATTATATAACCTTGTCTGTAGACTGCAATGTACAGACAATAGTGTTTTGAAGAGTTTACTCCTATCTGATGCTCATTTTTTTTTGGATTTCAATATCACTGGAGGCAGCTTTTATACCGAACGGTTTAGTATTTTAAGTTATTTTTGTTTACTTTTATATTGTCCTGCATTGTAGTGTGGTTGTTTTGTGTCTGTTTTGTAATCTTTTTGTCCTATGGACGGTTTTTAACCAGTCTGAAATAAAGTGAATAATAATAATAATAATAATAATAATAACTGTAGACCACAAAAAAACTGACGTGTGAGAATGAAGACATCTATCTGCTAGGGAGATATCCAGATCTTATTTTTCTTCCGTGCGTCACATGTTCGCTTATTACTATGAGGTCATCAAATGTTTAAAACAAATATTTGTTAGATGAGAGGATCAGGGTGCCATCTATCATATGCATCGAATCGCAATATGGTATTATTTCTTTTATAGTTCACATGGGTTGCTGCATTTATTGGCCAAAGCAACTACCCTGTTATGTTGTCTTGCTGTTGTTCAAACAATTCAGCTACCTGCGTCCTTGCAAACAAATTCCTTCCTTACAATTAAAGCATTTCAAATAATAAACGTGGTATGCAGTTCAAATAATAAACGTGGTATGCAGCTCACATTAAGGGCACAGCCTTAATAATAGTTACAACAAGAACGATTGTGCACTTTTCTATTCAAAAGTTGCACATGCGCAGTACATGGAAGTGTGTTCTACAAAAGGTAATGAAGCATCATACAGAAATGACTGCGTTGAAAGTATGAAAGGAATTTCGTGCTGCCTTGTTTCGTTCAGCGGGAGAGACGTGCGTTTATTTTGCATATGCGATACTTACTATCCATGACCGTTGGCTTGGGAAGCAAAACTCGCTAACGTTAAGTGTCAAGTAAACTACTAAATTTTTGTGATGTTTGTGTAGATCCTGAATTTAGGTGGCCTTGGATCTATTAGTAGGGTGGCCAAAGTTAAGCTAAAATGTTGCGACATATTACGCAACTCACGCACACTGAAAGTGAAATATGATTTTCGTGAAATTTTAAACGCCATTTTTGCTGAAAATAAGTAGCTCAGTTACTGAAAAAATGGATATTTCCAATTAAAATCGATGTATGAGGCAGGTTTCATTAAAAAACTGAAGAAAAAACGATAGAAAAATAGTGTTTTTCCTCTCCAAAAATGCCACTTTGTACTGACCAGCCACAGCGCTCGAGCGGTCGCCGCTCATGGCACGCACTTCTGAATCCAGTCAATACCTATTTCGCAACGGAACTGCTTTCGGGCCCTGTGCACGCTGTCATAGAACTGTGAAACTTGGCCAGGAAGTGGCAGACCATCCCATTTACATGTAGTGGTGAGTTTTTGTTATATTCTGGGGATTTTAGCCAGCAAACAAGAGGTAAAGTGAGTACGGTAAATTCGGTGTAGATTTTTCCCATTTAGATACATATTTTTGCCATAAAACTTGTAGCATGCTCTTTTTAAACATCATTCCAACATTTCTGTGAAATATGACGAAAATCTGTCCACGAGCACAAGTACGAATCATAAAAACAAAATCGTGTTCATTCATAGACCTCAGTACAGTGTGACTCAAGATGGCGGAAGGCAGTCACACTGACACACCATTGACAGCCTGCCTGAGGCTGAAGTTAGGGACAGCTATTTCTTACAATTTCATGGCTGAAAATGAACTGCATTAAAAGACAATTGGCTGTTTAAATTGATTTGTTAGAATTGAGTGTTATTAAATAACATTGTGACAAAATTTCATTGTATTGTGAGCTCTAGTTTTTAAGTTATGTGAATTCAAAATTCATAAAAACATAAAATACATCCATTTTTCGATGGTACGGTGCCGCCGCAATTTTGACT
The DNA here is from genome assembly GCF_041260155.1 of Ptychodera flava. NCBI lineage: Eukaryota > Metazoa > Hemichordata > Enteropneusta > Ptychoderidae > Ptychodera > Ptychodera flava. The sequence goes on from NC_091932.1 coordinate 38,475,337, forward strand.
AAGTCAGACAAAATATTTTCAATTTTCAACACTCACAGTTTCAAAATCCAAGACTGTGCATCAGTCAAATCTTGATTTTTCCGTAATATTGGGTAAATCTGTGCACAAAACACATAGTTTAATGATTCCATGTGAAGTAAATAAAAAATTGTGGGTTGCCAAACTTGAAGGAATCGGCATTCATTGAAATAATTTTAAAATTTGCCGAAAATTGTCCGCGAAAAAATGGCATTTTTATTGCTTTAAAAATTCATAACTTTTGATTGGATACAGCTATTTGCATAATTTTTTTTTTATTTTTCTTCTTTTACCCCATTCTTGCTAAAAATCCATTTAAACTGTGTGTATAAACAAGAGAAAAAAATGGCTTGGCCACCCTACTATTAGTGTAGAGTACGATATCCCGATGATATTGTATACATTTCGACGATTCTATCCTGCTATGAAACACATCATCACACTGCAAACTGTGCACTTTTTTCCTGTGGAATAGCGTTGATCGCGATTTCGGATTTGTTACTAAATATAGCTGCACGCGCGCGACTTTCGGACAAATACGCTGAAATTCGGACAAACTTTGTTGTTGTATGCGCGGCTGCTGTTGCAGCTTGTAGTCTCAGTCATCAATTCATACGAATAAGTGTGATGCTAAATAGCCATTCGAACACTCGCAGATTTTATTTTCGTCGTTTATGCGGAAAATGCGGAGAAATGTTTATTTATGCATATTAATGAGAGAGAACAGTGACGTCATTTGCGATCAGCGCTATTTCTTAGAAAACAAGCAAACACAAATAAAATGCTCTTCGTTGCCGAAACATGCTTGACTGCTGTAATATGATATTAAACTGGTCCAATAATCATTTTCATTCAAGATAATACATTACAAGGTCCATGGGACCTTTGTAATTTACAAAGCTAAGTAGGACCATCCTGGACCACTAGTTAGTGGTGGTACCAGATGTCCGGAATGGGTAAACGTACCCTGCTAGCATGCTACACCTGTCAGGATTGGTCCAAAAATTGTCTAAATATTGTATGAAGTGATACAGTAAATGAATCACTGTAATAAGTCAAAGCCGTGTACGCTATCGCTAATCATTTGAGTGACCGAGGTGTCGTATTTTGCCACAATAGACAGGTTTGGCTACACGTTTTACGTGAACATGAACGCGTAACGTCACGAATTTCTGCGATGATGTCATCGACTTGTGTGTACGTTCTCCAAGTACACGGAGCCGGCGTCGCGTATTTACGTTGAAACAGCTGTTTTCAAGCAATTTGCAAACGTGTAAATTTATTCTCATCTTTAGGTATCAAAACATGATATAAACTGTGAATCATTCGTTCACGTTGTTAGTTGGATATATGATAGTGACATCCTCAAAGATATTCATGTAGTTTCGTTATTTTTCTGTGAAATTTCTTCGTCGGTTCGCGGCATACCGGGTAACCATTGAGCTATCCCTGTGATGTGGAAACAGACTACGGGGACCAGCGGGCGGGGACCGACCGAAGCCGAGCCGAATCAGTTCTTGCGCGTGCCATACGAACGGGTGACGTAACGCGTAGCCAAACGGATTTTTGCACGTGAACGTATACGCCACATCCAACGTGGATTCTACGCGTTCACGTTCACCTAAAACGTGTAGCCTAACCTGTCTTATGTAGTCATATCGACCGTAGAACTTTTTGAAAGTCCTCACTAGTCTGAAGAGGTTGTAACGAGAGTTGGCAGACGCTATGGGACAGTATTTAGTCGGTTTATGTTGACGCCGTTTAGTTTGCGACCCAATAATTATTTTACTCTAACAATGCCAGGATGGGACATGGTTTGTTGTGTATTGATTTGTAAAGGTCAGGTTAGGCTGGCGGGGGCGATCGTTTACATCGGAGAGTAGATTAAGGGTATATGTTTCTCCGTCGTGCCCCTCCGACAGTTGTACAATCGTAGGCGGACACCAGGGTGGGAAAGCGTCACGCGGCGAACTCATGACAATTGAATATTTTTTTTGTAATACTATGGTCGAGGTAGAAATGCTTAGATGACCTTATGTCTCCCTTTAAAATTACCCCACAAACCGACAAAAATCACCTTTGGTCTTTTATTGGCATTCGTCCATCATTCGCTGTTGCAGTATTCAGAAAGGTCAACCTTTTCAAAGTAAAAGTGACAATAAAACTTGAAACAAAGAAATCCCAAACCCGTTGGAATAAGCATTTATTTTTAGGGTCGGTAAGAATAAACTTAACACGCTTTTTAAGTTCCCCGTACCTGTCGGCTGTCCCACGCCGGTTCACTGTCGGCTGTCCCACGCTGGTTCACTGTTGGATGTCCCACGCCAGTTCACTGCAGTAAATTAACTCAAGCTTATTACATCTTTTAAGTTCACGCGAACTTCTCAAATCTTATGTACCTGTGGCAGAATTCAACTCTAGGGCAGATGCTCCAAGTCTAAAAATCTCTTAATTCTTATTTTCAAAAACGAAGTTCTCCCCCGTGTGTTGTAATCGAATGGATTTTCCTACTCAGTAAAATACAATGGCGGTCATTTTCAATTTCAAATACCGGGAAGTTTGACGTGCTTTTCTTCTCCGTTAATATCTAATAATTTTGCCGCAACTCCTGTTTTTTTGCGATTATCAGATTACAGATTATGAGTATGAGTTGATAACTCCAACTTTTGAGGTGCATATTATATTAGCCTCGTGGTACACCCCGCCTCCAATTATCTTTCGTCGTTCGTACACTTAAAATCAATTGTGACCAATTAGTTGTCGCACTTTCAATGCAGTTTGGTGTTGATATTTTCTATACCTTGCAGATCTTTACACTTTATCATGTGGACATGATCTGCACCACTCTTGATCAAAAGTTGATCGCGAAATGTATGATAAGGACGTGATGCGATTTTATATTCGTATAAATCTACAACATTCTGGCAAGGGATCATCACAAATCACTTTTCAGAGCACCAATGAAGAGGACAGGTTTCCTAAACCCTTTGAGTGCTGCAATTTCTTTCCAACCAAATTTTATTGCAACATTTTACCAATTTTTGTGAATTTTTCTGTGATTTCTTTCGATAATTTTGGACCAAATGGACATCACATGTCATTGGCTACAGTTTTTTATCAAAATTTTGGCAAAAATCTGAAAAAAATTTAATGCGATATATTCTACAAAGATGGCAAACATTGACTTTGGCGCTAAAAGGGTTAAATTCTATACCGTGAAAGCGTTAGTGCAAGTCATGGAAGGATTAAAGTACATATCAGGTCACTGACTGACTGAACAAGATGACCCTCTGTTCTGTGACAGCGTTCTACCTTCGTACAGCGTTTTGTACGGTACAGGTCAATGTGCTCAATGAACCTTCACACAGCTCACCAGCGTGACACAGAAAAGTGGGTTTGGCTTGAGACTGATATCGTCACGTTCCTGATGTTGTACTTCTCGCGGTCAATAGCCTGTACGGCTTGACTAGATTTGAAAATCGTGCTTTCATATGAAACTACCAATGCTAAATCAAAACTAAATTATGTCTTTTTAAGAGGTATAAGCTTAATTTCTCTGAAACCTGACTGCAAATCACTGTGTATTTTTTTTGGAATCCTTTAATCTCTGCTTGGAGACTTGCCAGGATCTGCATATGTGCTTTCTCGGCAGAATTGAAAAAGAAATTAACATCTTTACTAAATAGTTGACGCTTTCACCCAATTTGAATACCCTTTTCAACATTTCGCTGACGTGTGTGAAATAACAGCAACTCCTTGGATATTCCCGGGTGAAATTTGGCGCAAAAATGTCACCATAAATAAAATAGCTCTACGACTGCGCTGTGTTATGGTTCCGTATATATAGTGTAGAGCAAATGATGACGATGGATTAACGTCTCCTGGTTGATCGCTCAGAGTCATGGTTGTAGTACACGTTACATTTTCGCACACTCGATATTTTTGAGAAACGCCTGAACTGAGCTATTAACGGTTCAGTTTGGGCACCTTTGCGAGCATTTGTTGACAGGGGCGGTCAACCAGCCGATTTCGACAAATTATAACTACCTGTGTCTTTGTATGTAACTATTCTTATCTAAAATGTGGAGAGGACAATATTGACTGTTCGCGATTGTAAATTTTCCCATCCTTATGGGTTTCAGTCGGTTGTGTGACCCTGAAGCTACCCTTTAGACCATTTAACCATTGCTCTCTACCCTTTAACCTCTACCCCTTACCATTGCACAAAACCTGAACATGGTTATTTTTAGTCAACAAAAGCCCATACCGACGTCCGGCGGAAGATAAAACAGTTGAGTTCGCCCACTCTGTAACCTATAGGAGGCTTCCGGCGACACCTTGGCTCGAATTAAAGCTAACGTAGAGAAAGAAACCAAATTTTATTTGTCAGCCCGTTATTCTTTGTCAAAGAGGTACGTTCGACTAAAATTAAATAATCGTCGAACGGAGAGAGACCACTGTCGTTAAAATTGATACGAGTTGCGGAATTAGCAAAAATCTCAACTTTTTCTGCTCTGAATTCGGTTCAAATGAGACCCTATCTATAAGGTTTTTAACAATCGTCTTAACAAATCCGCTATTTTCAAAGAGTTCTCAAATCAGTCAATCCATCTCAGAGTTTGGACATTTCCCTTCCCCTACCCACAATTTATTCTTTTTCCGGCGGTTTGCACGTACAGAAAATTTTGCATACTCAAACACTCCCCATGATGCCTTGTCAAGGTGATGCGTGGGAGGTACAATGCAGAGCCACCAAGAGTATGCATAAAATTGTTATCGTCAACTGACAGCCAGATAACAGGCGAAAGAATAAGTGATATTGTCTGCCAGGTTCGAAGTGCAGAACCAAACTATCTCCTTCCGAGGTAAGTGCGAATCCAACTTGTCTTACTCTGCAATTACTAGCGATCTAAATTTCTTGAATTGTGTCACTACCATATTATTAACCAAGCACTCGTTGTTTTGCTCCCAGTAGACTAGAAAGCTGTATTGATTTAGAATATGTAGAACTATTTTCAAACATGTTTGCAGACTTTTTAATATTTTTTGAGTATTTTACCGAAATGTAGCGGATCTGTTACTCTCGGAGTGGTATCTGTCCAAGCGGCCTCTCTCAAGTTCCTTGGTTCACAACTCCGAAAAGTGAGGCTCAGAGAAAGCAAATTTGAGTAGTCACTCTCGCATTTTTGTTTGAGATATCGAATAATCTTCTGTTTTGGTTATCATCTTTGGAAACGAAGATAACAGGCTTAATTAGGAAGGATGTTGATAACGCTTGTCGAAAAATCAAAAGTCATGAAATCATCTCGCTTTGGTTTTGTTGTTTGAGCCAAATAAATGTACAAGTTTTTGATTAAAGTTATTGGAGCCAGATGTATTTTATTTTCCTGTTCTTGAAATATCGGTAATTTGTCATGCCGATAGTGTTAAGGTCTGCCAGCGGCTAGATATTGAAGTGGTAAGCATTCTAGGATAACAGACAACGGCTGCGAGGCCAGCAAATAAACGGTTGTTAAACAGGATAGACGATTTTGACAAATTAGAAATTGAAAGGATATTCGTCCCATTCTTTGGTCATCATTTAAAAACCCAAGCGTACCAGGTGATTCACGTGATGGTTGTACGGCTATAGTAATATCCTTCGACCGCGATCATCAGAAAACCAAGGGACACAAAAAATCTGCATGTCATAGGCAGACTTTTGCCAGAGAAAAGCTACTTAAAGTAGACGCGCCTTGACTGTCGGAAGACTTAAACTTTTGCTTAAACGTTCCCAAAGGAAACTTTCAACCATTCTCATTCCGAAGTCCGAATCAAGAGTAAAAATCAGGGGTCACCGTGCAACTTTTGGTACTAGAGAAACAAATTATCCAATATTTCCTGACATTTGAAACACAAGATGACCATTATCCCTGTGTTAGCTCTGTGTGAAAACTTAATTTACGATTTTCACAAAACTACGACACTGGACTTTTTACTTATTCTCAGAGCTTCAAAATGGGGTCCCACCCCCTACCCCGGGTCGAGCAGTGGATCTGAGGAATTTTGGAAAAATTTGAGCATGAATATGTGTCACTGAGGTGCATTCTAGCTGAATGCCAGTCCAGAGTCACACCTAAATATCTATTTACACCTTCACATATTTTAGAATAATGTTGATGTCAATCATATCTCTAATCAACAGAATGCTTTATGCGCCCACTCGGCGACGCGTCAACCTTCCACAAAGGACTGGAGATAATTAAAAGACGAGCATGGCGAGCGAAACTTATTGCATTTTTTTTACCTGAAAGCCCCTCCACCATACCCTAACGAAAGTTTTGCAGTGTAAAATTTGAGGAATCAAGTAACCATTGAAATAAGTCGTTTGATGCACAAAAAACTGAAAGTTTTGGGACACTGAATGTTCCAGAACAAAACCTGTACGGCGATTGGATATGATGTATGTACAAGCTTTCCATGGCGTAGACGTTGCGCTTACTAAATGGAAAATTTGCTCACATGATGATTACAATAGATCAACCCTTAAAGGCATTTGTTTCATTTTGTCATGCGCAAGTTTAATTATCAACGGCTGGGCTTTCTGCAAGGAAATGTTGACGCACAACTTGTTTTTATTTAGTTGTTGCATGGGGCTATCTGAGATAATATTGTGTTTTTATAAAGTATGGTGAACCGCTACCTTAGGCCCATTCGACAGACAATAGAATTATTAATAACCTCATCACCTGACGCAGTGACCTCATCCAGGTAATTAGCCCCTAATGGAAATTAATTTCTGTCGATGAAAGTGTTAATTTTGTGTCGTTAGTTCATTTCTGAATTGTTGCTTTATGACCCGAGACTTAGTAATGGTTAGAAAATGCATAACCCGCATGATTTTAGTGAAAGGATCGCCCAAAATTTGTGACAAATCTTCAAAATTGCCATGACAATTTTCTTTTCTGACGATTGATCGAGTTTTCAAAGGCTTGATCGGTTAGCAACCCATCGCTAGCGACACATACTTCAGAATCGTGAGAAATTCGTCGCCGTCAAAAGTATCGACACGGGTAAGGTCTCTGCATCTTTTGATGATCAAATGTTTAAACTTTTTTACCGCAGTCGGGAAGAATTTCGCCGAACAGTTTCTCATAATAACTTTTGCTTCCTTTAAAACCTTTTAGTTCACCGATAAAATACGAAATATGAGACATATTTAGGAGCTACATAAACCCAACGTTAGCCGTATTTAGTCATTTTTTAAAGTGTTGAACGGCCAGAAGATTATGCTTTTTGACTTTTTTTTATAAGCACGTAAATTACCTGCTTTCATTCGCTCTTTTGCTGAATTTACAGGAATTAAACAGTTCTTAAAACTCTCCTCTTGCCAACACGCTATAGTACTTATGTTTTTGATAGCATTTATGTTTTTGATATTAAGAGCAAACACAATAAACATGTACACGATGAATCGTAACTGATGTAGACAGCTTATTGAATTTTTGTAATATGACTTGCGATGATTTTAGTTATGTAAATATCTCGAGATTTATTTTGTGTTTACATATTCACGCCATCGTAGCCCTCTATTACATTCAGACAATTTATTCATACAGAGAGAGAGAGAGAGAGAGAGAGAGAGAGAGAGAGAGAGAGAGAGAGAGAGAGAGAGAGAGAGAGAGAGAGAGAGAGAGAGAGAGAGAGAGAGAGATGTCCAAGTACCTTGGGAAAGTACAGTGTTCGATGCTAAAACAGAGCGTTACAAATGATATCACAAATTACTTAAAGTAAATAGTAATACTATATATATACAACATATAGAAATATTTTTGTATCTAGGGAGTTTTTATTGAAAGTTCTCATTGCTTGTCATACAGGTATTACTGTACAGTTCTCAATAATCGGTTATTGTTGATGATATTTTACTGCATTTACAACAACATGTCTTTTGTCTGTCATTTTGCATAATGATTTGGTATTCTAGGTTCAGTCGTGTTTGACTTGTGACAAAATACACAACAAATGATTTATTTCCTTCATTCATTTTCATTTGGAATTCATTGAACAGATCGATCTTTTTGCTACAAGTACGAGACGTTAATAAATGACTCGGGCACTAAGGTCTCGGAAAAGTAGGCTGGGTCTCACGACAAAATTCAGCAACTTTTCTATGAAATTATGAAACTTATCCGACAGGGAGTGACCTATTTTGCACAGCGTGCGCGTTGACCTGTAACAAATTTAATTTTCCAGAATTAATCCCCATGTGAGCTTCGTCTCATCGAAAACCGCTCGTCCGTTAATTAATATATACCATGTTTCATTCCAATTCATTTGTATGATGCGCTTTGAAATGATGCGAAGTTAATTTGCACTTTCGTTTGGATTTCAAGAAGACTGTGGAAAAAGTGTAATATCTAAACGATATCACTGATGGTATACCTGCAGTAACTGTTTCATTGTGTCATTTCGATACGATGTGTAAGGTGCATTGACGACGCAACTGCTGCAGTACACGCGTCTGCCAACGCGTCTGCAACAAAAATAAAACCGTACCGAAACCTACCGAAACGAAAACAAACATTTATGAAATATACGGGTATGTAAAGTTACTGTTCTGTGGAGTTTTGGACGTGTTCAAATGTTATCTTCGTAAGATTTAGCATATGTATAGAAGAATTTTTTTGTTTGTCAATTTCTGTAGTAAAACTTGTGCTTTATTGGAAAGTTTTCTGTCCAACGATAATGAATACGTCCCATGCAGTATCATCCCATAGTCGTGCATATTTGTACGAATGCCTTTGTGTCGCAGTCATGAAAATTGTGTGCGATATGGTACTATCCGCCTCGGACACAATTTTTATGGCTACGTCCATGCGTAGTTAGCGCCTACACCTATATGTGCTCGACAGCAATGTCGCCATGTAGACGCTTACAGTGGCATGTCATAACACATGTAAATGGGTACACCAACACAAATTTAAAGACTTTTACTCAGTATTAAACATGGTTATACTAAAAACAAATTTAAAGATTCGTTCACTTAGTATTAAAGAAAAATAAGTGGAGTGTTACTCTACTGAAGACGAAAAATCTCTCGATAATGGCGGTGACGAAAGTAATCGACTACTAGTGCAAATACGCTCTGTTTGTAAGATGATTAAATAAAATTTACAGAGATTCTTGCCCTCGCTCCAAACTCTTGTGAATTATCAAAACTCAACGCCGACCAACATTTTTCCTTGAGAAGTATCATTTCAATATGGGAAAACAAGCCACGGTTAATGTAGTATAGGCCTCGAAAGTATAAGACTTAAAGGCGGAGCCTCCCTTTAAAAGGGCGCGAAGATATGCGGCGTTAATTGTGTAAGTGGACAGCAAACAGGCAACACGCGAGGACACACTCCAGAAAATGCCACTTTTTAGTTTGGTTTTTTTTTCCGGCCACAAAAACGCAGACAGACTGCCAAGCGGTCAGCAGTGCGAAGCTGCTGCCGATCGAACTCTGTGGTTATATTCAAATTCTAACGCGATTGGAAGACAATTTTTTAGGAAATTCGAACGTTGGTGGTGGGGAATCAATGACAGTTGACGATTTGAACCGACCGTCAATCAAACGCTTGTATAAACTCTGTTTGCAGTATTAGCAAAAGGCGCCAAAAGGTTGAGATCAGTTTGTGTAATTAATGTAATAGAAATCAAACATCGTACTAGCCAAGTGTTTGACTGGAGGAGAACTTCACTAATGCGAGAACCTGGGATTGAAAATTGCGGCTTTAAACTTTTGCTTAAACTTTCCTCAATGAAACTTTCAACCACTTTCTCGCCAAAAATCAAAATAAAAATCAAGGGTCACCGAGCAAAGTTTGGTACAAGAGAAATAAATTACCTGACATTTACCTATATTTGAAATTCAAAATTGCCGCCATCCCTGTGTTAACTCTATGGAGAAAAATAAAATTTTGGATTTTTGAAAAACTAAGGTGGTGAAAATGTTTCTTACACCAAGAGCTTTAAAATGAGCCCCAACAAGTGGTAGATCAGTAAAGAATTGTAAAAGTTTGGGAGTCCGAATATATGTCCCCGAGGCGCGTTCAAACTTAAGGTACTCGTGTTTGTGTTTTTGACCACGAGCCAAATGTTTTACTTTAAAGTTTTCGGTCTATGCAACTGTTGATGACTCTAATCCCTCCACACCGCCTTGGTCGCATATTCATTGATGTTCAGGCCTACAGAATCCCAGGTTTTAAGATCAAAATACAAATCTCATTAAAGAACTTAACTTAGGTAACTTATTTATTTTAATAAAGAACGGAATCGAGATGATAAATATACAATTTTCGTTAGAGTTTTAAAGATGACGTCACACAAGCCACAGCACCAAAACTGTGGGGCTTTAAAGGGATTTCAAATGCTCCGCGATCAATGTTGAATGGGCCACATACTCCTCCGGACTGTCTCCAGTAATGGCACACCCTAATCATGTGACAGGGATGAGGGAGCCCCGGGCCACTAAACCACTTGCCTGACTTTAGAACAACCGTTCAATCTTCTAGGGATGCGAAGAGGGGAAATATTCGATGTAAAATGTGATTTTGCTTCGTTACTAATCATGTAAGCCGCTGGTGAAAAATATTAAGTCTGGGCAAGGTTCTACATTTTATCCGTGAGCGAAAAAGTGTTCACTCTTCCGTTAGAATGCCACGATATTGCAAATTTTAATACTCATATTTACATTCACTTTCTTTATATTTGTCACTTGAAAAAGTTGTAGATTGTCATGTTTGAGGAGAGAGAGAGAGAGAGAGAGAGAGAGAGAGAGAGAGAGAGAGAGAGAGAGAGTCAGTTAGAATTTTGTGTATCTTTAAATACTAATCATCGTCCGCAAATATTTATTCGGCCCGCATTACAACCAGTTTTTACCCACGCTCTTTGCCAATAACCTGAACAATAGAGTGTATGTCCGTATATTAGGACATAGCCGATCCCTCCCATCTTCGTACATTGCTCCGCACCTGGAAACTGGTTGTCTTAAAAAAGATTTACTTGATAAAACAAGACAACTTGGACATCAGCAACCATCTTCTTATCATATGGTGGACTTGTAATACAGCCCTGTTACACAACCTGTGGACGAATAAAAACCTTCAGAGGTTACTCACAAGTTTTTGACATCACATATACATATAGAAACATTATTCATGTTACGTTGTTCATTCAACATTACTACATCTCGAACAATTTACAGCAATATCTTTATTACTTCATAAACATACCTGACTCCTCTGCAAACACCCTCGGACAGAAATTGCACTTCCACTCATGAAGTACCGATGACTCTGCCTATTTTAGGGTTATTAGTGGCGGACCCGGCTTCTGCTGTCGACATTTCAGGACATCACAAGAAAATGGCTGTCTTTGCATCATAGGACTCCAACGAGGGGCATTTCTTTTTCACAAACTCTTATATACGTATGCGGTTTTTGAATATACTATTTTGTCCTTCTTGAATTCAGTTAGGCGGATAGCTTGTATCGTCACCACACTTTTGGCAAGTTCTGTGGACATGTCCACAAGTACGTGTATACAGCAAGTGAATCAAACAGAATTGATTTCCATTGGTTGAATATCTGTGCCATGACGCACAGTTTGTACTTCAGAAGATATTAATTAGAAGTCCACAAGAAAATGATTAGAAATAAAGCTATTACTGAAATTCCAGCACCAGAAGAAGCCTGAGGTGGATTGGGAAAGTTATTTCAAATAAAATGTGTGATCCGTATTTGTAATTGCGGCTTTTGAGATTTTCCAATTTTTTCTTCACGTTCAGTGTATGTATCATCTTTTAATTTTGATAAAAAATGTTATTATGACTTTTGGATAATGACAAGGACCGCGAGAGAGACACTTTCACCAGGACAAGGTTGAGAGGGAATACTAGTAGTTCAAGGTCAGAGAGCTTGTTAGATCATCCGGGCACTCGGCTTATATCTAGTATTGTAAGATCTGCAAAATCCCTAATCGGTTTGGCACTATACATTCAAACTTACAGTATATTTAAACACTGTCTATGCTCATGTTTGTTCAAAAAACTGATCTCCTGACCTCTTCTCAGGGCCAAACAAAGTCAGCAAGGTCGTTCTCATCGTGTCCGTACTACAGCTGAACTTTATCACCAACCCTGTGAATTGATCAACTGCACTTTAGGTATGATCATAACAAAACGCCGGAAAATCGTAGGAGTGGCATTGAAGTGTTCTAATAGTCACTAACAATCTACATAACCAAACTCAAACAGATATTGTCTTCCGTGGTCTCAGGAGATCATAGGTTGGTACATTATTGCACAATGTTATAGCTACAGAAGAGAGCAGTTTAATATCACGATCTCATCAATACCTTTTGTTCATTTCAATGAAAATCAGGCACAGAAATCGCAAACACAAAAACAAGGGAAGGCAGAACCTATGCTTGGATATATGCGCATTTTGTTTGTTTGTTTGTGTATTTACTTTCTCATTTCGCTTCAGGTTGACTGAGAAAATAGCCTGTTTGTAAAGCTTTTACTCGTTTCAAAAATCAGATCGGTTGGTCTTAAAGATTACTCATGATTCACATTACGATGTCGTGCGTTACGGACGTCAGTCTCGTCTGTACATTCGAGTCACGTGATCTTGAATAGAGTTTGACACATTCTGGAACATATATTCGCATTTTTCTCGTGTCAGATTCAGCTTCACAGTGTCATGGAAAGTAACTTTGAGGCGAGCTCGAGACCATACCGTTAATTTTCGGCGAATCTGTCTTGAACGCCGACATGGTATAGGTACATTTCCCATTATGTACTTTGCAACACGACGAATGCATGTTTAAGCTCATATTTATAAAAACGGGTTATAGAGTTTTTGGACTTTTTGTTTCGTTTCTTTTTCTGATACGTCGATTTAATCAGCGTCGTTGATCATACTACATTATTTCAATAAAGACGCTAAGTCTGGTGTCAGTGAAATGCGGCATCAGAATGAGATGTGAATAGTAAATGCATTCACATTTCATTCTGACTCTGCTTTTCGCTGACACCAGGAAACATCGAGCAATGGTAAATGTTAAAAAAACGCATTGCTCTGACTTCGAGTTTCCAGACAGTCATGGGAAATCGTAAAGTCACGGTTTCTCTAATCAACAATTTTGCATGTTAGAAGTTTGGATGTCACTTTCATTTGATGTCAAGTCTACGCTACTAGCTCATTTATACAACGCCTCAGTTTTGAACATTTCAAGGGAGGTGAAATTTCAGCCCGTGATAAAAACAGACTGGAAAAAAAAACTTGAAAAGAAATTCAGGAGAAGCGTTAGAGTAGTTTGGTAATCCATTGAGCAACTTTATGATAGGCGTCTTTCAGAGAAAGTAGGCGTATTTTGGCAGACCCATATGGCAAATTTGATAATCATGTTGACAGATTGGAAGCCCGAGACAACCACAACAAATCATCGTTTTTACCATGTGTTATATCCATCTTTTTTTCCCTAAATTTTATCATTGTTTGTTCTTGTTTTGTATTTTGTCTGTTTATTTTCATTGATATCCCCCTTGATTGGGTGGATAATTTATTGTGTCTGCTCATCTGTTATTGTTTTGTATATGTTTATCTTTCGCGAGCATTTGAATTTCTGAACATGGGATCAATTAACTTATTGTATTTCATCTCACCTTACAGTAAGTGTCAAATCTAACATCTTGCCCACGCTGTATCAACTTAATTGACAAAAATTAATTTTGAAATGGTATTATCTTGAAAAAGTCGTTCGTTAGGGCAAAATTATCATTGAACACAATCTTGCGCTAGTATTTCTACAACTTAAATCACATAATCCTCATCGCTCTTTCCTCTATTCGTTGCGGGCTGTCTTGTGCGATGCCTTGAAGACAAGAAATTTTGTAAAACAATTATGTACCAAGAGATGCGGACGAAATCACTTTGAGTATGATTTTCATGTTACAGATTGACTATTTAGGTCAGATAATAGTATTTCTTCTATTATTTGCAGGTCTGGCGTGAAAACAGAGGACGACTTAACAAGCTTTCAAATCGCATATTCATCTTCATCGTATGGTAAGTGTAAGCTTTGTATCTATAGATCAATGTTTTGACTCAATGATTTTGTGTACATTGAGGGAAGAGACAGTGACGTCATAAAATAATTAACAGTGTTCTGAAAAGCGTGTCTATTGTTACTGCAGCTCATTTGTTTTGATCAAAAATATTACTTTTGTCAAAGTTGCTCTTATATCAGCAAATGACGATCACACCTCACGAATGATTCGATATCCTGATTGGCTAAGACTTAGTCACGTGGCATATTCAAAAAGTGATAAATTAGGGTTAAGGGGAGGACCGTTTGATTTCTATTAGAGGTGGAGACAATGGGTATGGCAACATATTTTTTCACTCATCCCGTCAGCAATTTTTTTTCAAAGTTACCCAGAAACAATTTAATTGTCCAGTAGAGTCAAGGCAGTTTTTTTCACAAAAAAATTACTGATTGGCAAGCTCTGGTATCACGCGCACTGCACAATAAATTAACCGCAATTCTGTTCGATTTGTACCAATGAAGGTTGCTTTTCTTATAACTTCTCCTACTCTGTATATAAATAGCAGCGAAATTAAATAAAAAATTGTTTAATAATATTTGGTAAAAGTGCGTTTAGATATTTCAATAAAAATTTCAAAATAATCATTAAATTATCATTTAAGTCAAAGTTCAGCAGGTTCCTTTTGAAAAGGAGCTTTGACAAACTGAAGGGGTCATTCTCTGAAAAAGTCAGCAAGTAACTTTCATTTGTCATTCCAATCGGAAAATTATCAATATACTTTTGTTTCATAAAACAGGTACAACTAGTCTCCCTACTTTCCATTACATTATTCTGTTACACTATTGCTGTGGCCACAATCTGTGGAAACTTTTACAAAAATATCTCCTCTCTCAATCAAGCATAATTTTCCAAATCATTTAAAATGGGAATAGAGAAGAATGATGCGCTTGAAGTATCTTTTCAAGATTTTTAAAACTATTCTATGAATTTGTCCAGATTTGGGAGACATTGTCGACTAAATTGAGGAATTTCTGATGGTACAAATCATAATAGATGATGAGTCATTGGATGCCTCCAGTATTGTGGCGCATCTTTTAATCTGGAAATGAAAAGGACTGGTGTCTTGCATGTGGGTGCATCATGCGGGCCTTCCAAAAACAGATCCTGGTGCTTGACTATATTCAATACATAGAAATCATAAATAATGTTATACCTCTACCTATCTGTAATTCCTATAATAATTGGTCTTTCTTTTTAATTGGTAGTCATAAATCTGCCTAGAAACAGCTTGTGTAGTTCTTTTGAAATTCACTTGGCTGGTTCCTACAGATGTTCACATTCACAGACTTAAACGTTTAAGTTGTGACAAAATTATCTGTGTTGGTTTTAGGATACCTTAGCTTGTCAGATATCAACAAAATATTCTGCAGAAAATGCTTTTCTGATTGCTTGAAGTTCCAACCTTGGTTTTCAGATACCAGGCATTCCAAGAAATTTGCTCTTTTATATTAACCCTTTGAGCACCAAAGTCAATTTTTGTCCCCTTTAAAAATGTACCCCAGTCATTTTTTTACAAATCTTTGCCAAATTTTGATAAAAAACTGTAGCCAATGAAATTTGATGTCTATTTGGTTCAAAATTATCAAAATAATTTCAGAAATTTTTTTCAGAAAAATTGGTAAAATGTCGCAATAAAATTTTGGCTGGAAAAAATACATAGACAAAGCTACCCTTTTTACCCTTTTCCTGGAGTACAGTCAGCTTTGTTAGGTTTAAAAAGTCAAGTTGTTTTGAGTTCAAGAAAGTTTTATGTAGTGTGTATTTATTCTTCAAATATTTATTCCAAAATTTTTGTATGATGTTTTTGGGTTCAGCAAAGATTTGCTTTGATATGAATTTCTACTTCATGGTTGCTGGTGAGGATTTATGTATGTTATTGTTCTATCATTGCCTTAATAGTTTTCACCACTGTTTACAACGCACGATGTTAGCTTTACTAAGAGGTGTTTCTATGATGCCGAGGAGTAATGCTGTTTACCTTTAACCTGGCCGGTTGTCTAAAGTTTTTACGGGTCATATTTTTTTACAATTTCCGCCATTGTTTAAAGATCAAGTAAATGTCAACACGTATGACAGAAGACGAGAGTTAATGCAATTACATCTGCAATGAATATCACAAAACAAACTTATTTACTGAGATTTGAGTTACAGCTGAAAAGATTTTTTTTCTGTATGAAATATTTTATCGAATGACATACATCATATATGTCATAGTCATTACAGCCTTCCTTGAAGCCAATTTTTCCCAACCCAATTTTTTAAAGTCCTCCACCCCCCCTCCCCCCCACCACCAAAATCATTGTGCCCCTCTTATAAGAGGCTCTTGCCTGCTTGATGAGATGATCTTGACCGCTGGGCAACCCAAACTTTATGCGCATCGTTTCTGCGTCCGACGAGGTGATCGTGACATCTGAGGCCGTATCTGGGTTCACAGCGCATTCGGACACAGAAGATTTTGTTCTTTGTCATAAACTATCATTAATGTTGCTACCATGAATACTATCCCTTGGGCTGGCAAATAACCATGATCTCACCTTTGCTATCATGTATTATCATTAATTATATCATACCAGCATATTGATGGTGCAAATACAGCGATCTGATTGGTCGAGACGCGAAAAGAACCGTGGTATATTGGCGATATACCACGGCTGGCATGCGTGCTAGCTCTTAGCTTGAGGAAAATTCCTTTTATGACGTTCCACTCCAGAAATTCAATATACTGTTATGATATAATAGCAATAAATCACACCAAGCGACTGTATACCACTCGATTTTGACCATTTCACTTCATATACGCAGTCGCAATCGCTCGTGCATATATGTCGTGAACTGGTCAAAATCTCGTGGTATACCATCGCTGGGTGTGCTTCATTGCTTAAATATCACCCTCATAAAGATCAATTTTGACCATGACGTATCCTCTACAGCCGTTGATGGGCAACACGAGTTTTTAACTTCAGGTCAACACATTGAGTACGCGCAATGTCATTCCACACAGATTTACTGCGTTTCAAGGAAATAAAAATTTGCATAAGTCCAGTCCAACCTTTAGTAATGTTTTATTCGTTCTTTAGACATGCATGAATGGTATCTATAATACTGATATCAAACATTTTTGGTTTTGCTACATGCGTATGAGCCGAAAGATTCTACGAGAGAATGTTCACAATTTCATTAAGCTGTCAATGTGTACAGTTGTATAGGTATTGGAAACATACCTATTGTATATAGAAAAGATAGAAGGTACGAAACTGACACACTGCCGCATCGTTGGGCCTGTTAGCCTTTCTTCTTGTGTCGGATTCCTGATATGGCATCATAACACTCTGTTGTATCTGAAGTCCACGGAATCTTGATGCTGCAAGAAATATCACACGATGAACTACAAACTTTTGTGGGCATGTCGATGGGGTTTGGTGTGATGTAGTGTAGTGTAGTTTGGCATGGTGTTGAGTGGTGTGGTGTAGTGTAGTGTCGTGTTGCGTAGAGTCGTGTAGTGTGGTTTAGTGTAGTATAGTGTTAGTGTAGTATTGTGTACTGTAGTGTGCTACACTGTAGTGTAGTGTAGTGAATCTTTACAAGAGGATGTCAGGACAACCTACCACTGTGAAGATTTTCCAAAACTAACCTAACGAAATCATCAATACCTGCAATCATCGGGTGCCCGCTTAAAGTAGAAAGCGCCCCTGGGATAAATATTTTGACTCTCAAACTTTTACAATTCTTTTCTGCTGTATCGCTTGTGGGGGCTCATTTTAAAGCTCTTGGTGTAAGAAATTTGTTCACAGTCTTAGTTTTTCGAAAATCGAAAATTGTGTTTTTCTTCGCAGAGTCAACACAGGGATGTCGGCCATTTTGAATTTCAAATATCGGTTAAAACTTGGGTAATTTGTTTCCCTAGTACCAAAATTTGCACAGTGACCCCCTATTTTCATTCTCAATTTTGAAAAAAAAATGGTTGAAAGATTCCTTGAAGAAACTTTGAGCAAAAGTTTAAGTCTTTCACTTTTGAGGCGCATAGTACCTTAATTTAAAGTGGTGGTATTGTCTCACCAAACTTCAAGTCCAAGAAATACTTCGTAAACCTGGATAAACAAAAGATAACCCTCTTAGAATTAAATTGGGTATTTCAAATCTCTCCGAACATGTCACGATATTGCTCTTGTTCTATCACTCGTTGAAGTGCTGAATAGCTGGTTATGGTGGACGGAACTTCGAACGTTAATGTGTACGTGAGACATGTCCAATTAGTCGTGTTTAGGTACATATAAGTCTTATAGTCTAAGGTCAAGGCGAGGTTGCAGCGTGGACACTGCATTGCGGCCTACATAAAGGCAGCCCAAAGAAAGTAATTCATAAGTTAACAATAGACGTGCTATTGTTGTGCTTGACCAGGACCGTGTGCAATGGTAACATAGAATATTAGTTCCACTCCTATTCTGCCTACCGTTATGATCTAATCGGAGACGTGGTCACCCACTCCCTGTATGTCTTTATTGATTTGAACAATCGATATGAATTGCGAGCGCGTCGGCGGCCTGTATTTCCGCTCGAATAGGTAACTGAAACCGGAAAGGTAGTTGACCCGACTGGCCCTGTATGGTTGGACATTTCCGAACTGCGTGCTCATCATTCGACTTCAATTGTTTTCACTCTTTAAAGCTGGAATCTCGACCTATCGTGTTTTTCCGACAGAGCATATACGGTACGTTTGCCGTCTCCAAACTGGTAAAATGATAGCTGTAGGCATACACTCATAGGTTGCCAGTGGAAAGCCACATCTTTGAAATACCCAGAGTAAAATCTGGCCACTGTGGCCACCATTATGACAAATACGAACTAATCTTAGATAATAACATCGTGATAACATGCATTAAGTCATAAATGTTTACACTTTGTTCATTATTTGTTTATCGTATCGACTTTCATGCTTGCACGAAAATATCAATTAAATACATATTGTAACTATTTCCTTCTCTACAAGTTATTCCGAATAAAATGAAACTATAACTTTTGACTTAAAGTAATTCTCCAATAATAGCCCCCATGGTATAAGTTCTAGTCCTGCTCGGATATACGTGGTCTTCAATACCTTGAGGACAAAATGACGGGGCCTCGAAGACTGCAATACAACAATGTTATTGGTAACGGATATCATGCGAGATCTGAAACTGAACCACAGGCTTAAAAGAGTCCGTGGGCATTCACCGCGTGTCACGGAATACGTTACAAAGTCATGAAGAGGGCCGTGGTTCTGAGATCCTTACGTTTGTAATTTTAGTCAGTAGCTTGGTGAAATTATCATTTGCAACTGTGAATCTGACAAAGACTCGGATCATTTTTCTATAACAACGTCCTAGATCTAAAATCCAGACTGTGCGGAAAAAGCTAAATATCACAGGTAGGGCCCTAAACTACTTGAACTCCAAGGGACAAGTTACGTCCAGTGAACAAATTTGTCTAAAACCAAATCCACGGCGACTGAATTTAAATGTTTCCCAAAATCGAAGCAATTTAAAATGAATTCTTTCGCCTCCTTCACTACAAAGAGAACAAGTAGGTTTTTCAGACTTCAAGTGGTCGTCGTGTTGATTGAACGCCATATTCGTTGTCAAGATTTATTATGACATCTACCATTGGCCGGTGTCGCTGTGTAGTAGAACGAGGCTAAAAATGACGCGGACGTGCTTTGAGTTACAGGACACTTGTTGCAAGTGATCGATGACGAGCATAGAAGTACGAGTACCCTTGTTACATTCTTAAAATACACTTCAAAGAAAAAAATCGGTACATCGGCAACGGTCCCATGGGAATGCCAGCAGTTCGATGTCCGATGTGTTTTCCGGTCAATTGCCATTACCTATCGCCCACGCAATCTTTTCATAATATTTCCATTGTCTGTCCATTGTTGTGGAAAGTGTACGAACCCCGGTGGGTCATGGGTTGACTTGCCCTCGGCCAAAATCGATAATTGAGCCCATTTTCTCTTTCTTTCTCTATTTCTGTCTGTCACGGTCTTTCTGAGTCAAGGACACGAGAACAACCTTGATTTATTTTTCTATTGATAGCATTAAGAGCCCATTCGTCTTGAAAGTTTTAATAAGGCATGTACAGTGTTATTGTTTGGACATATGACTCAGCGATATTGGTACCCCTTATAAAAACCTCAAAAAGAGCACTCGTAATTATGCATTAGAGAGTCCATGTTCGGACATTTTCTTGTCCACCACGTTCGAGTCGAACTGAACTAGGTCGCGACAGAGTTTTGGCGTGGAGCTTTTGATCTAATCTTAAAGACAGAAAAAAAAGCAAAAAATATGAAGGAAAATGGCTTGTCGTAATCATAAAATTGTATTATGGTGTTATACACACTTTCTATTTTGCTGGTCGCTATATGGCTCGTCTGTTATCTCTGTCTGGTTGTCTTTTTCTCCACTCCTATATTTGTCTTTGTCTGTCAGTCTGTTTGTCCGTCCGCCCGTCAAATTGCTACCAAATTTGTGTATCACATATCTTGGCCCGTTTTTAAAAAAAGAACTGCGAAACTTTCCTTTCCAGCTATCATTTGATTATTTTGGCCCGAAATGAAGAGTCATCTCATGCGCTGTCCCTCAGCCACACATTACAGTGTACCATGACACTGTCATTTGTAGCTTTTTGAAAAGAGGAGGCTATTTAGCAGCGTTTTAATGTCAATTTGCTCCACACGTGTACACGTGTGCGCAGGCAAGTGTCAAGAGTGTTTTATCCCGAGAGATCAATGGAAGGCACGGATCCGTAAATTCATCTTTCCCGAAGCGAACGTGTCACGGGGTTTCAAATTACAAAGTAGGCTCCGGTTCGTCTTGAGCCTTGACAAGCAGACAGCATTTCGTTTCCAATTAACGATAAAATTTATCAATGGAAGTCCACAGAAGCTAAGAGGGACTTGTTGATAATATAGATTTTCTATTAACGGAGTTTTAACGTGTGTCTACTCACGTGCAAAGGATATAAATCAGGGCGGCCGAGTCCCTTTCCGTCATCCTATGCCAAAACAATCGCGATGCGTTCTGTTGAGTGGACGCGAACAACGGGAAAATACGAAACGGGGAAAAAATTGGTACAGGAAAATCTAGCTTTCTTTACATCACAACACCAAGTGATGTGTGAAACTTGATTGTGCTAATTGCAATCCACTGACCCTAGTGTTGATAATTAAGTTTCATTTTTGTTCATTTTTTTCCATGTTTAATTTTTCGCTGTCGTGACCACATTCACATTTATTTTTCTCTTTATTCATTCTTCCCTGGGTCGCTCTGTCGTTAGATCTCCTAGTGTGTCTTTTTTTTTAAAGGAAAGCGTTGATCGGTTTTCCATGTTAATCGGAGGGAATAGTTGAAAGAGGGAGATGCACGGGATCAGCGACTATTGTGGTCACGGTTTCCAGGATGATCGAAACAGCGACACGAAAAATGGCATTGTTAGTCGCTTTGCTTATTGACTGTACAAATAGTAAATGGCAAAGACGAGAGAAAGAAGTTGCATGAGAATATACACACTTGTGTACAAAGCTAAAAGTTTCTTTTTATATGACTCATTCATGAAACACGTGTAGTCTGGCAGTTTGCTTCCTTCACGCTAAACCTTTCTGAATGCCAAACATCAGTATTCAAACATAATTACCAATAAATTATACTCAGCTCTTTTTTATTTTACTTTAAAAAGAAAGAAATAGAAAAAGCCGACAACAGAAATGACAATAGACGATACCTCGGTGCTGCAGCAGTTATTATTATTCGTTTCTGACTTTTCAAAGTTCTCCACTTACTTTTGAAATGTCTGTAAAGCTAATCTGCCGATGTGTTTGCATTCATGTATCAAACGAATCCAACAGGAGAAAGCAATATTTCTCATTCATGCTGCTAAAAGCTTCAAATTTCTACCCAACTTTTTTAAAAATCCTGTTCAAAGTACGACTTTTTTGCGTCATAAACTGCGTTTCAGGTCGAGGATTTTAGTTCTTATATCGTAATGAACGCCGTGCAATAGGAGGAATATCGTCAAAGAAAGGACACGCATGCTGAATACGATAGACTGTTATCGGCGCAAACTCTCATTATGTGTATGTCATTGTCGATTTTTACCGCGAGATATCGATTATCAAATTATTATACCAGTTAGACGTCATTAGGTGTTTATTATTCTATCAGATATCTGAAACCAATTACTTTTCACTCACAAAGTAATCGATAAACATTAAAAGCGCAACAGTTTTCTTTTCCACTTCCAAACCTTTGAAAATATGAGTGCTGTACTGTCCTCGTCCACTTCCAATAAAACAAGGCTCGCACAGGTGTTGCACGCCGCATGAGATCACGTGACAACAATGGTAGAGTCCGCCTCATGTACCATCGACCGTAGAGAGGGGACGGACTTCTGTGCTTCAAGGGCTGATTCATCTATATATCTGTCTTGTTCCAATGCTCATCTCAAACTGCATCCCTAAGAAAAAAAGTTCAGTTATATTTCTAGATATTGCTTATATTGATTAAATCAACTCTATATTTACCCAAGTCTGACTGAATCGAAAGTTGGATAGCAGACATTTAAGTATCTCTATCGTTTGAAACTGCCAAAACTTATAAACTCATCTCTATCTATCTATCTATCTATCTATCTATCTATCTATCTATCTATCTATCTATCTATCTATCTATCTATCTATCTATCTATCTATCTATCTGTATGTCTGTCTGTATGTCTGTATGTCTATCTGTCTGTACGTCTGTCTGTATGTCTGTATGTCTGTCTTGCAAGGTACTCAGGGAGTCAAGTGCTCGATGAAACGGTACGAAGCAGTGCAAATATACATTACTAGAAGTAGAATTGTCGCTGTGTTAAACTTTACGAATTGGCACTCTCACTTTTTACCGAAAGAGATTTTCATTAATATATGTATTGGATATGTCTATATGTCTACCCATACATCAATATATATATATATATATATATATATATATATATATATATATATATATATATATATATATATATATTTATATTATATATCCTGTTTTTAGCATCGAGCACTAATTTCCCACGAGGACACCAATATATATATATATATATATATAGAGAGAGAGAGAGAGAGAGAGAGAGAGAGAGAGAGAGAGAGAGATAGATAGATAGATAGATAGATAGATAGATAGATAGATAGATGGATAGATAGATATAATATTTTACATACACACACACAAGTTGCTTTAATGACATAGGCAAGTTGTACTTTATGGTACGGCGTAAGTTTAATCACGACACTTTTACATGGTCTCAATATTTAGGAAAGTGAGTCATGTAAAGACATGGTACATCACAGTCTTAGCGGACAGAGGGCTTCTCACTGAAGTCGGTACGTCTCTGAGTGTGTCGACATCACTCTCCTGGGTCTGATAGTGCCTCTGTTCAGAAAGTAAACAACACCTGTATCGAGTCCCAATCTGTACATAGAAATTACTGTAGCATTCATCTTACGGCAAGAGCGAAGGGCACGAAGAGCCGCCGCCAACTATACAGAGTATAAAGTGACGCCTTACTTTATATATATATATATATATATATATATATATATATATATATATATATATATATATATATATATATATATATATATATATATATATATATATGATGGTTCACTGCGGAATGAATACATTTACTCACTGCTGAGTTTTAGAATTTCGTGATCAGTCATATATCTATTTTTATCAGACTTCTATCATACATCTATCCAATCTTTGCACTCATACAGCTGCCTACGTTTTCGCTACATTCGCCTGAAACAAATCAAATGTAGTCCGTCTGGAAGTACATCGATTTGCCTTAATGAACTAAGTACAGTTAAAAAGAGTAAGGTTTACTGCAATAAATCTCGGTGAGATCTGTTGACGTATCAGTACATATGCTGCGAGGTGGTGTCTCTTTGTTTTTCCGCTATATACGTTTCCTACTCTGAACTTGTCCCGTTCAACTTGATGTCAGTGCAAATATTTGCGTAGACCTTAAGTTGGTAAATGGCTTTTTGTTCGATCTACTGAAAATGGAAGATGGACGATCGTTTCATCGCGCCTTGAAACTTTAGCCGACGGGCGTTCTGTAAATGCGCACGTGTAACTTTTGGCAGCGTTGCTGCTGCACACGTTGTGAATTTGTTGAAGTTTTCATCACTACTCGGCTAGTTTATCGATGTACATAAACGAAATACCTCTTAAATGTCAAGTAAAATTACGACAAAGTTAAGGCGCATTAATAATCAGTGATAAGTTTAACTTTCATCTGTAGCGCTCCATCAAAGATGCCTTAGAAGTTTTAGCTATTCGGTTGTATCGTGGAGGAGTCTATTCGGCTATAATGTTAATGTCAGATAAAAATTCAATACATTCAAAGTCTATGTTGTTTTCGAAAAACCCCTCCTATTGGAGTATAGACCCGGGCACAGACCATGTTTGATAATTATGTATCTTTTCCTTTTCTTCATGTCTGTATAGGTGAACGCATCGTTCGTTGAATCGACACAAACGGGCATTGACCTTACAAATACAAGCGCTTGACCACGAGCTGCGATACCCTTTCATTGCTTGTGATCAAAAGACATGCAATTCTAATCTCCTTAGCTACAGTGTTTGCCTGCCATTTTAGCTCCCCTGTTTCTCTTTTTAGTTCTCCTTTTCCAGTACATTTGACCCGGTCCCTTTGCCCACCCATTGTCTGTTGGTCTTCTTTTTTTTGATTTCGCGTGTAGTGTATCCCGAGGGACTCGCCGTCGCTGTAACCGATGCAGGCTTGCGAAGATCCGAAGTGAAACACTTTTGTGAGTAGTACCATTATGGATGAGATCGTTTGCCATCCAGTGAAAGCTCCCTGTCGCGCTGTTTAGTCCACGTGAAAGTGTTTTTCGACAGACACGTGTAACCGCACCCCATGTATAATGTTCAACCACCATGATAATTGGAAGCACGTGACACTAAACATTGATCGACAATAGGAAAACGCAAATATTGTTGTAGGCTTTATGCAGAGCTGGCGTTGTCTCGTACATACAATGTCCGGTTATCCGTTCCCCATTAACCGCACGTTTGAGATCGTATCTGATATGCCAACCACGCTGTTCATGATTAGTCCTAATATGCGCCTAACCACCCAGACAAGAACGCCATTCCAAATGAGTCCGGGGGGAAATTTTCCATGAGGAAGAAGGGGGGACATGAAAATGATTTGGTATGCTGCTCGGGTCTGCTCCCCGGACCGCTTTGCAGCTGCGCAGTGCATCGAGTCTTGGCCAATCAACGAGGGTTGACGAACTGAGGGGTAGCCTAAAGTCAAAGAAAAGCTCACTCGGTGAAAACGTGTTTGTGTCGCCATCCTATCCCTGCAGCTGTTACCAGGGGTGTCAACATTACACTGACAGGCTTGTTCACCTCCTTTTTCACAGCAATCAATCTGAAAATCTTGAAAACTTCAAACGTCTTGCATCTCAAACAAACGGCAAGTTGTAAGTCCAGGAGCATAATCCACAGTGCAACCTCGACATAGCCAATGTATTTTCAATTAAAGTGGAATGTAGGTCAACGCAAATCTATAGAACACACACTTTTGGGACAGTCAGAACAGTTTCTCGTCTGATATTAGTTTTGAAGAAAACAGTTGAACTTTTCCTGTGCTCAGAGCGAGCTTAGCTCTAGTTTGAATTCACTGATTCAAGACTAGAAGCCCCATCGTCAGGACCATCGGCCTCTCTACGAGCTCGAGCAGGCGAGATTATTCGCAAAATGTGTTGTATTATCTGAACATTAAGTACAATCGAACAGGAGATAAAAGTTTAATGTCTAGCATATGTTTATTCGGGAAATTACCCCTCTGAATGACCCCGAGTAGCAGAGTTGCTGGGCTAGGCGTTAGCCATGGAGTTCAGGAAACGGTCAGCCATAGCTCGGGTAGAATAGACAAGCGCCCTTTTCTTCTCATTGAATGAGATCGGGACTCATATCACCACCTCTTTTTTTCAAATCCTGAAAGAACCATGACTGAAATAAAAGACGGGGAGAGAAAAGCCAAGCCGAGCCTGTAACGGGTAACCCAAGAGGAGTTCGGCAACTTTATTTCTTAATAGTGGAGACCATATGCTTTGGCAATAAAGTAATGATTAAAAAAGCCAGACACGAGTATTTTAAAAGGCTAACAATGAAACAGGTGCAATGGGAGAAAGGTTGCCAAGGCAACGAACCAGAAACACTGTTTTATCGTTATAGACGTATAATTAGCAAGTCAAACCATCCAGACGCCTAGGCTAACATGAAATTAGCTACGCTTCGGTAATAAAAATGAAATCGTCAAAAAATTACTTGACCCAAAAATGCGTCATAAGATGTTCATTTTTCGCGATGAGGAACCGGTGACAGTAACGTTTGTGCATAATCGTCAGCGATGAAAGATGAGGCGAAAAATTGCCCTGAGATGAATAAAAATAATTTGCTGGGTGGGGAGCTTGGTTGCGCAGATACAAGAGAGTCTATTCCGTATGCAAATTCACAATCATTCAAGTCAGATTTTGATTTGGTCATCATCTGTAAACGGGGTGACAAAAAGGCCACCTTTAGACATCCGATTAGGATCGAGTATAAAAAGCAGAATACAGTCAACGTAAGCCTTTTAAGTGTCCGATATTCGACACACTAAGAATTCATGCACATTTAAACTGAGCGTAGTACCCTACAGAGGAGAAAACAACAAGAATACAAAGCTAGTGCTGGTTTTCCAGGCTGAAATTCGACAGGAAAATATCTATCTGGGTGAGTGCACGTCCTTTGTTCATCGTATCACGGATAGGGAAAAAAAATCAAAGGATCAAAAGTTTTGATGAGACGCTCTCGTTACGCTGTGGATATCGAACACAACGTGACGTTGGTGTTGGGTTATGCTTTTTAAATATAAAATCTAGTGATGTATTAGATATGAATAATATAAGTTATGGATTCAGATTGTTATCAGGGGCAATAAAGAGGGAAATTCTTTATATTTTCTTTTTACGGTGCGAATAGTTGCTTTACGCGGCCAATGGATGCTTACATAGTCGATGAAAATTGTTTGCTCCGAGAGCAATGGTGCCGTCACTACACACGGCATCAGATGGAGATCACTGTAATACAGTAGCTAAAATGACGCCGTTTGTTAGTTCGGAACAATAAGCAACGAGGCCAACTTTGCAGAATTTCCATTGACAAGTCTGTCATTAAGTCAAATATTTTCTACTAGTCTGGTTCTCAGCTCACTGAAACTCGGTCGGTCAATTTTGCCAGATGCAGAACTTGATGCAGACTGTTCAAAAAAGCCTCTTATCACAAGGTTGTACATACCGATTGCAGATGTTGCATATTCTCTTGTTTGTAATCCACCATTTGCGCAATGCTTGTGTCAAGCGAAATGTAAACTGAAACATGAGAAAAACACTGCATCAATCCTTCAATTGCTGATCATTAGCGGTGTAGCGATAATGGATGCAAAGTTAGCCAAGTCGCTTTCGTCTCTTTTTTTTCCACAGAAACACATTTTAACTGTGTTGTTGGCCAATCAACAGACTCGTTCAATTTACACTCCTCAAACTGAAGGCTATCAAACAGTAAAGTTTGGCGATAAAAACATTACCTTGAGACAGAATTAATGCTGGTCTGGATCCTTGATTTGGTTGTAAAACTGAACTACGCGTCCATGGCACGTCGGCAATGCTTAAAACACAACAACTAACTTATTACTTTTGAATTTCAGTCACGAGTCAAACTCTTGACTTTTCACTCGTCACGTTGCCTGTGTTTGCGTTCCGGTGTTAAAGTTTACTTACGGCAAGACTTAATGACTCGTCGGCCAGCCGGTAATTTATACCGCTGAGAAAGTTTATTGTTGTCGTAAACTCACCAGCCCTGAGCAAACTATTGAGGAAAATTGCGTAGTTCTAATATTGCCAAACATATCTAAAAAGATAAATTAATAAAAAATGCTAACAGTGTATAGTCTTTACATGTAAAACAGTTTGAATTGGTCTTTACTACAAATTTGCTGTCATATCGAACTAAAAGGACAACATGGACCAAACAAATGACAAAATTTTTGTGTGAGAAATTTGCCGGAAGAAAGTTACCTGCTGGTAAGTTTGTATCATATTTGCCGAAAACTTTAAGTGATTTGGAGTCGTATGAAGTGATAGTGTCCGGGTTTTTTCCACGTTTTCATTGATACTGCAAACGTTGGCCAGAATAATTTTGATCGCTGAAAATTATCACGACGAAGTTTTTCTTCCTATGAAAGATGTTTTTAGCTCTTTTGGACACCGATAGACGATTTTGGTTTCAGCATATTACTTCCACTGGGATTGGACCGCAGAGTTTTTGTACAGTATCCTGGAAATATGCAAATATGGAAATAAACAGTTGTGTGTTTCCCTTTAATAATGTTGTGTCCTGAGGAAATAGGGTAGGTCGGTCGGGAAACGTTTATTGTTATTTCAATTTAGGTTTGATCCATAAAAAACAGCAAAGTTTGGCAAAATTGGGCGTGTTTTTTGAAAACGAGAAAAAAGGCTAGGAGGGTCTAAAAAGGGGCAGGTTGCTTACCGTAAACACGGTGTCATATATTTTTTTATCCAAATCGCATATTTTATCGTCTAGAAACGATTTTGCAAGGGGACATTTAATCTGCACATTTCCCCATAAAATGATTAAATTAATTTCTTTTCGGGTCATCATTAGCTATCGAGGGGTAGAGGACTTTCCCTATTACTTGTTCCGTCGAATCAATCATCAAAAACGTAAATGAGTCTCCTGTTTTGCGACACTGTTCCTCCAGTTCCATACAGACAAAAGTGGGGTTAAACTTACCTCTTTGCGGCATAAATTTACTTTGAATACCTATCGAAGTACTACTTCATCAGAGTTTGCTGAAATCTGGAGAATAGAATATAGTCGTATTGCCCATGCAGCCACTCAGAATTAAAAAGACAGCTACAAAATATCAAAAACAAAAAGCAAAAGCAACGAAATTGGAAATAAAATTTCATCTGCCTCATTGAAAATTTAATCAACGGAAACTTTAGAGCTGTTATATCTGGCGATCTATTTATGGACGATTTAAATCTGACAAACTCATATATATACATATATATATATATATATATATATATATATATATATATATATATATATATATATATATTCCGCAATCATATCGAAAATATATGTTTTGCTGTAGTAGTGTGCATGATGGATAACGTGCCTGGGCACAGTAATTTGGCCAACACGAATGCTGGGTACGTTGAGCTGATATTGAAACTCGGGCCCTAAATTCGGCTAGGTTCCGCTTTGCCGCGGACAATCTCACTCGTCTGATTTCGCATACGACAGTGACATGTATTTCCCCGGGTCTCAAGTTAGCACACATGCGACTGGGGAAATCGCCTGCTTACGGACTCCCGAGACAGATTGCCCTGGGGGGACGCCGAAAGTTCGATTCGGTCACAGCTTATCAGCGACCGAAATCGGAGCCAGACAGCCATCTTTACAGAAAAGGCATTAATATAGCCTGAAAACACAGACTGCTTTGCCCAGAAGAAATCTCCGGGGATCGGTAACAATGGTGGCGTGCATATGTATTCTGTGTTTTGGCCTGACCAAAGGGATCAATCATGACTGTGCTTTGTTACTGCTGAATCAGAAAATGAACAGGAGCGAATCACCTCTCAAGATGTACATGTATGTGCTTGTCAATTGAGATTGCTCAACGCCCGTTTATTGGTCAATGTGGTTAGTATTGGATATATAATACACAGTCACGCTCAGCGGAACAAGGCGCCGCAGACATCGAATCATGTGTGAATGATCACAGAGTTGTGGAGGGAGGTAGTTGTGCGGCTGTCTGTTCAAGACGATTACATAATGGTAGCAACGCTAAATGTTGGCAAGTGGCGGTATGTTTTGTTGGGTTTTGGTAGAGGAGTCCTAAGTCTCTTCAATTTTTTCATCATCGGACTGACTTTGCTATAAATTATACGTGACGCTCACTGTGAAACCACAGTACAGGACTCTGTAACTTCCTATTACCATCGTAAGACAGGGAGCCCAGCGCTTCAACAGGCGAATTATTTTCCCGCCCAAGAATACGCTACAGTGAGCAGAAAACTTGGAATTTGTTGAAGTTTCACGCTGATGAATTCTATAACATTATTTTTTCGTGGTTGTGGGGAAGTTTATGAAACTACAGACTAATTGCTTTTTGTCCTGGTAAACCATATAACTCATTATATATGGTGTGAAGAGGTTGCCGCCTATAGAACGGAGTGGACGAATGGAAATGTATAGATGAAACGGATATCTGACATGCGCGAAAGTCTGGTTTTGAATCATTTTAAGACAAATTTTCAAGTTCGGTCACTTCTGAGGTAAAATGACAGCCTATACTTAGCAAACTTTTGTTTGGTTCGAAAAACCCTCATTAATAATGGACCATCGTATTGACCCAAGCTCAGTTATTCAATATTGACTTAAAATATGATCTCTGTATGCCGATAGCACATGTACTTTGGCAATTGCAAACTGAACAGTAAGGCTGCGTTCACAAAAAAAAACACGGTTAGGGGGGCTGGAGGAATTCAGGGGGGGATTCGAAAATTTTGGGGGTAGTGGAGGGGGGGACTTGAAAATTTTGCTCTACCTGTAGGGGGGGACTTGAAAATTTTTGGGTCCCTTTTGAGTTTTACATTTTCCAATTCCAAGTTTTTGTAGGTAATTCAATGAAAAATGAATACCATTTTTTATGTCATCAAAATGTTGTAATGTTAGTAATAATTTAACAAAATCTAGAACCATTTTGTCACATTTCATGACTTTTATCTCAAAAAAATCTAAACGTGTGATTTGTCGTAAAAAGCAAACGAGCCTCGTAACAGGGCAGAAGCTGCAACTGTTAATGATTTCTGCAATATTTCTATGCAATATAACAACTACAGTTTCTTGCTATCTCCCTACAGCATGCTCAAACACACAATATTAGTTTGTCGACAAAGCCTGTATATATAAATAAAAATATGTATTTGGTGATAATTTAATTGGAGTCCAGACTGACAGTCAGTTGTCAGTGATACAAATGCATGGCACACATACATAGGCTGTGATAGCAAGCTGAATACTGGACAATTCAACATGCTGTAGGGAGTAGAACAAGAACGCAGTTGTAAAACTGAACAAAAATATTGCCAAAATTATCAAAGTTAATACAGCTACTGCCTATGGGTAGTGTCACTATCAGATACTACCCTGCTACTGCAGTGTCACTGTCACTGCATACCTGAACAGTGACAGAGACAGCTCTGACTCTGATGTACATGGTAGTTGAAGAAGAGTTTGAGTCAAATGACGCTCATGACAGTGAAACATACTTGTACACAAGATCAGGCCAGAGAGCAACACATGGAAGAACACATAGAAATGTTTTAATTCTGGCATATGAGAATAATCAAATATTAAAGAAAAAAGATGGGGTCACCATGCTTGATTTTCTAAATTTTCACTCACTTATTATAAAATGATACAGAAGTAAGCCTTTGAATAGTAAAGACTAAAAGAAAAAATATGTGACCAAATGGAATTATTTATTTTTTAACCAAATTTGCAATTATCACACCCAAAATTTCAGAGATTAAAACATTTATTTGATGGAATATTTTAACCTTCCGGTATTGTCAATTTTGAGTAGCATCTAATTCATATAGGTCTTGTAGTTTTGAAACAATTTTGGTAGGTCACTGTGCAATACAGCAATTAGCCAGAATTCACCATTTTTTCTACTCTCTCATGATTGCATTTTGTGTGCTCTTCAACAGGAGCAATTGACCAGGGTTGGATTAACTCAAGTTGGCTTTTAGACCAATAAATCTAAAAAATTCACTGACGCATTTAAAGAACTTGCCTTGGGAATATGACAATACAAAGTGCTAATACAGGTAGTGTTGAACACCTGTGAGCAGAACGGCGCAATACATGTTTATTTTTTTCTGCGCTCACATCATTTACAAATATGCGAGCCTATGATAGTTTGGGGGGACTTGAAAAATTTTGACCATATAGAGGGGGGGCATTTGAAAATTTTTTAGGGTACTTAGGGGGGGATCTGAAAAAAAATAAGATTTCAATCGAGATTCCTCCAGCCCCCCCCCCCCCCCCTATCGTTATTTGTGAACGCAGCCTAACGATACCCACCGATCACTGGAACAGCCACCTGGGGTAAAATGAGACGATGTATGAAATATTTACCAAATCACACACTTATGAGAGAGAGAGAGAGAGAGAGAGAGAGAGAGAGAGAGAGAGAGAGAGAGAGAGAGAGAGAGACAGACAGACAGACAGACAGACAGACAGACAGACAGACAGACAGACAGACAGACAGACAGACAGACAGAAGGTGGGGAGAGAGCTATGGGTGGGTATAGAAGGGGGAGAGGGAGTTTGAATCTAAAAACAAACGACTATAAGTGATATCGATTGTAGTTTTGTTACACAATCGTATCCGCGCCACTTTCGCTGCCGTCGACAGATTCCGTACAATGTTTGCTCGCTTGCGCATATAGGCGTACTCAAGTTACTATACCGCAGATTTTGTTTGCTTTCCTTGACTCGAAATTTGTATGGGTTTCCATCACAGCGTTGGTAGTGGCAAGGTGCCTTGCTCGACAATCTGGTATTCGTAACTCCCAGATGTCTTGCTGAATATTGCCAACAAACATATCTTTGCTGGTAGTGATAGTCAGTTACGCTCCACAGCATGAACTCAGTGAGTTCCGACCAGTTAGTATCTGCGCTTTTCGCCAGTAAGGATATTTGCGTATTTTATTCAGCGAACACGGGTTTTACTAAAATATGTGTGTTGGTCTATTTGAAACAATGGAACATTCTTCGGTGATTTTTCAGCGTCGACAGAACGCATGGTGTTTTATCTTACATAAACAACAAGGTCTCTTAAAATTAATGATATCTCTCCTCAGATTACACTGGACTAATTACTGTCGGGGACATATGTAACGCATTAAAAAACCAGCAAAAAAACATGGAACACGATTGGAACTAATTTGGGATAATTGGATCTTCATATTTTTCAAATTTCTCAAAAGTGTAAGGTGCCCTATAGCTGAAAGTTACAATATTACAAATTACTTATAAAAAGAAATGTATAACTTAAGAAGAAAAGAAGATGAGCTTACATTTGCAGATCAAACCAACATTGCGTTGCTATCCAATTATCCCAAATTAGTTCCAATCGTGTTATGGATCATTTCAACCATTATCTTTGTGTAAACAAATATATAGATATCTTAACCATGGCTCTTACAAGGAAAACATTGGGACAAAATAAACTTCATTAAAGTTAAGTGCCTGAAACCAACCTATCAAATAACGGTTTACTTTGACGTTGACGTAATGTATCACATACCTGCCTTGCTACAAATAGAACAAGCTCAAAATCTCATCTGCTCATCAAACCAGTCTGAGACGAGCACAAATAGGCTAAGCGTTGTCTCCGTATGTGCAGTCTGCTCGCTTACGCACGAGCAAGTCATCATGTTGAACCAAACACATAAGAGAGGACTCTATCAACACAGGAGAGCAAAAATAAATTCACTGCAGCTGAGCTTACTTCTGGGATCAACCCTCGAGTCGTTTTCTAACGACACTCCTCATGGTCTATAAAACTAGCATCTAAAACAAATCCTTCTTACAAAATCATAGCTCGTTATGTAATTTTGACCAACATGTGAAGGAGTAAGCATTCCGTCGATATCCGGACCGACAACCAAAAAATCAAAAATCCGGTGAGTTAATTCAAACACACTTTGCTACATTGCTCAAACGGTTAAAAGGTTTCATGGTAGCGTTATAAACAACGAGGACTCTGCGAAAAAGATTTTTTTTGCTTAATTTGTCTTCATGTTCTGCCACAACTTATCGTATAAAACCAAGATGTAATCTGTCATCTAATCGGTACTACATTCAACCAAACTGAAAAGATTGCTGAGCAATACAAAAAACTCATCCGGCAAAGAAAAAACTGAGAAAGCTGCCATATAACTAATCAAAGTTGGCGGCATGAATTAAATAAACCAATACTCTCCTCAAACCAAACCGATTTCAAAGGCCTTTTACAGCAAATATTGTTAACGAAACCATGAAACCTGGGAATGGCTAAAAACAGAGAAATAAAATGATGTGTTTCTCGAAACAACCCTTCACAACATGCTTTTCAAATACCGGAAAGCAGGCACCAATATCGACCCGAAATCTATTACAAAGTCCATGAAAAATTGACACAAAACCAAAAGTTAGGATAATCGATTTAAATGTCTAAAACAAACTAATCGTTGATAGATTAGTACAACATTTACTGTTAACATAACGAGCGCTGGCAACGCTCAAAATATGCCCTAAAACAAAAATCCGACGTCCAGAAACTCCGGTCGATGCTGGGTCATGTTAATTCTAATATGACACCACACATCGGATCGCTCACTATAGAGTCAGTCAATAGTGGCTAACTCTCTCAATAACGAATCTGGCTTCTCCTCTTCGAGGACGAAGATGACCTTATCACACAACCAAGCGGAGGGGATACAAAACAAGAGAGCGACATGATGAAGGAACCCCATTTTTGGTTACGAAACACCGTTAAGGGCACACAGTCCATGTAGCCGACAATGAGATGCAAATGATATGCGGTTAAGGTCTCCTCGACTAACTTTCAGCTGGTTGCTCACTTTCTACTATTTTATAGTATTTTATACAAAGGCACAGACTTATTCTACCTTCAACTTAAAACTGATAGTGATTTGGTAGCTCATTCTTTACTATTTTTCATAGTTTTTGGTACCCGCTAACAGACACTTCGTGTTCGTGTCGGCTACATGGAGGATCTGCCCCGTTAAGACACTCAATCAACAAACTGGTTTACCGGGGACCCAGATCACACGACTAGGGTCACAGAACTATCGATTCACAGGTGTCTCGCCATGCATTCCACGAAAATAACTGCAATGGTCCTTTTATTCACCATATCGTAATATTAAACAAACTTGGTAGAGCCGATGTGTGAAGTTGCCCTCATCTTCCTTTATATTGGAATATGTTTTAAGTTTTATTCACATTTGTACTCAATGAATTTTTCGTTCAGTGTTCTTTTAGTAAAAATAGATAACTGTAATATGTACTGTCGGTCACTTGTTTTTTATTCTCTTGCCATGCCAGCTGTAATCTGAAGTGTGTCTGCTGCTTAATAAAGGCCTAATTTCTTAATTACGGCGGCATCTCTTGTACGGCACCCTGTTGTTTGTGTAAGATAAAAACCCCATGTGTTCTGTGCACAAAATGTGTGCATACCAGACATCGAAACGGGAAGAAAGCCTGCAAAGCCCTGTAAGACGATGACTTCCCCTCTTGAAATATCAACAATTGGTGCACAACAATCCTTCGTGTTCTGGTTAGTAAATATACAGCTTGACACACTTCCTTGCTTACTATATAGATGTATCTGCAGAAATGAAGCATGTTGGTGTGTCTAGATCAAGTAAAAGAAATGAATGGGTTGCAGTCTCATTGGGTCCGATGGGAAACGTTATTCCAAAGGACATGCTGTCGTGAAACGACGTAATTTGCGCTTCTCTGTGGGTACTGTCGTTGTTCACTCGGAAACAAAAAGAAAAATCTACTCCGAGATCGGTGTTTGACCAGGAAAACGATATCCTACTGCTTCTTTACCCAATTTAGCCGATGAAATTGGTCGTTCAAAGTCAACCCAAAGTCGGCATCGGAATAGCATTGTCGATTTAATACTAACGGCTCTTTACATGAACCGTTTGGTTTCTAAATACTCCTTCTATTAACTTGCTTTTTGTACCAGGGCATTACTTTTATCCACAAAAAGGGCAGTCGTAAAATTTGACCGTATAACTTCTTGCCTTTTATTGCCACGTTGCAAGAACGAAGTGACAGGAAAACGTCGACCTCAAATCGCATTTACCATAATTTACGTCGGTAACGAAAATTAGAGTTCCAAATGTATATGTGAACATTATTTGTGACGTAAATTCTAAACAGCAAACGGGCGATCATCTAGACTTGGCTTGTGAGAATTCCTAAAGTGTAAATCCATAATTTTTCCGTTTTAGTATTTCATATTACGGTATTCTACGCGGAGCGTGGCGGTCGCCATCGTACTTCGTATGCGTGGATCGGAATGACTGCCTACAGAGCGATAATTAAAATAATCAAGATCAAATCAAAAAATGCGTGAAACCGTCATATTTGTTCCTGGTTTCTTGAAGTTAGAGAAAGCGTATCAAGATGGCCTTCTTTTCTTATTTTGTGGAGGTAGGTATGTGTTTTGGCTGGAGTAAAATTTTAGTGCACGAAAGAGCTTACTCTAGGAAACAATTGTCTACCTGGGTTTTGTCATCTGCAGTTGTTTTATATTTGTTTGCTTGCTTGTAGCTGTTTTAGTTATTTTCCTCTACGAGCTCTAGCCTCCCACGGTGTTTGCCCCTGGTTTCGTACCCGCGTGTACGGTCTCGGAACCAGGGTTGAAAATGAGATAACATGCTTCTCGGAATATCATCTAGATCTGTAATCTACCGCCTCAACCGCAAATCCGGCAGAAGAAACGCCTGGGTATACGGGCAAAATGAGGTGACTACTTGGAAAATTTCCAAGTGGAAAGGGGGAGAGACATTTGGGTATGACTCATCGTTTCGGGGTTGTCAAGTCAGACAACACGTGCTCGCTGATTAACTGGGACACTAGATGAAAAAGAAACAAAAACAAGAAACAAACATATCCTGTTCCTTAGAAGTGGGCAGGGAACCAGGTCGAAGAGATTTGAATATTACTCATTGCTTCGGTTTGACATGTTACAACACGCATACTCGCCGATAATTCAGGACACACGACGAAAACAATAAAAAAGTCCTGTTGTTTAGAAACGAACACGAGTATTATACGAAAGCCATTGCCTGTCACACGCATTAAGGAACAGCGCGTTCCCATGCTTTCTAACCTTCTGTTTATCGAATTTTAATCTGACGGGTAATTTTATAGTATGATTTTGTAATGATTGTCATTTCCTGTCATAAGGCACACTTGGTCATGAAGGTAGTATGTGCCTCGAAAATGAAAGACTTAAACTTTTGCTCAAACTTTCCTAAATGAAACTTTCGATCATTCTCTTACCAAATCAACTATAAAAATCTGAGGTCATCGTGCAAAATTTGGAACTAGCGAAACAAATTACACAACATTTGCGATATTTGAAATTGAAAATGGTCGCCATCCCTGTGTTAACTCTATGGGGGAAAATAAAATTTTAGATTTTCGAAAACCTAAGACGATGTAAGTTTTTCTTTCTCCGGGAGTTTTAAAATGAGCCCCCACAAGTGGTAGGCCGGAATAGAATTGTAGAAAGTTGAGAGTGCGAATATCTGTCCCCGAGGCGCGTTCTACCTTTAAAAGACTGTTTTGTTCGCAGGGTTCAAAGGAGAGTGGCCCGCTAAAAAGTATGCATCACGTTGCAATTCTCGTTTCCCCATTTACCCTATGAGTCAACAAAAAGGTGTGCATTTGAAGTGACGCCCAGGTTATTGTTCGGCGAGAAGTAACCTGGATTGACTTTGGAAACCTTAAGTTGTTTTTTCAGTATTTCTCTGAACATTTTATTGTAGGTCGCAACTCCGAGGATTGAGAAGATCTGATTAAGGTAGTTCGCGCCTCCTAATTGAAGGCTTAAATTTTCATCAAACTTTCTTCAGGGAACTTGAAACCATTGTCTTTCAAAATCACGAGTAAAAATCATTGTACTAGAGAAATAAAATATCTAAAAATTACCCATATTTGAAATCCAAAATGACCATCCCTATGTTAACCCTAAAGGAAAAATAAATTCTCGATTAAAACAATAAGACGGGGGAGTAGGCCAAAAGCATATTGTAACATTTTAAGATTCCGAATATTTGTTTCTGGCACATTCATTTTTGACAGCAGCAACTGACGTCTAAAGAAAGTAAAACGTTTTGTAGTGTTTGTTTCTGTTAGACTTCCAGAAGTTTTGTTTGGCACCGAGTGAAGTGTTGCCACAAATCCTTGACAATGTGCAGCGGCTCGAACGGTTATATCTTATTGGTAGATAGTTATTATTTACAGCAACTTGTGGAGTCTAAGACTAAGGCTATTCTCTACTGGATTGGATGTTTAAAATAATTCAACAAGAACAATAATTGGTAGATTTTCTTTATCTACAGTAACTTAAGGAGTCTGAAACTAGGGCTATTCTCTACCTGATTGGCTGTTTGGAAATAATCCACAATCAACGATGAGTTTCAGCCAGTCAGCTGGCTGAAAGCTTCCGATACGCTGCACATTAGCCCAATCCCGTCACATTTGAACTGTGGACGCATGCGTGCAACAGCGGGAAGTGGCGGCGATAGTAAATAGGAGTGAGCGATGGTTCTGAATTTTTGTACGGAATGACTTGACTACCTGTCTCGTTAATCGAATGTACATTAGGTTATGACTAAACGGTTCTATCCACGAATCGTGGTCTATTTCTATTACTCCTCCCTTCATTTATCTGTAAGGCGTGACAAACAATCGACCCAACTACGAATAACAAGAATAGATGATCAAACCTCAGATTTCGTACTGGTGTACCAACTGGTTCAATTTTATTTGAAGTTCAAGTCTGACAGTAGCTCGTTTCACTCAACCAGTGTCCCCATGTACTGTATCAGTATGTTCAAGAACACTGACCGTGAATTAGGGTACTGCAGTAAGCCCCTCGACAAAGAAACTGAGAAAGTTTTGCTCAAACCTCTCTTAAGCAAACTTTAGACCATCCACCTTCTCTATCGAGAATAAAACTCGATGATCTCCGAGTAAAGTTTGGAATTTATAGATGAACACACAATCTAAAACGTGTCTATATAAAATGGACACTGCAACCTGAGTCAAATTTATTATTAGGAAAGTTAAATTTTCGATTTTCAAGAAAAAAGACGAAGATGTATTGTTAGATTTGAGCGCCCCGCAAAAAGCTGTCCACAAGGCGTACTCTACCGTAATGAAAGAGTAGCTTTTATAGATCCTCTTGAACGTGCATGTTCATCTTACCCTTTAAAAGCCACCTTGGATAACTTACACTTTCTGAAAAAAATTGAAATTATCTTATTTAGGGTACAGTGGGTTCCGTGTATCTAGGGCGCGCCGCTGCTAGTAATTTTCATAATTATCGGTGCGTGGGTTGCGCACAAGGCAAGGAAGTCGCAAACTTTGCTAGTTTGTTACTTTTGTTTGTCCTAGGGTAATTGATAAGATTAAATTTGATTTGATTTATTTACACCGCCAACGCCCCCCCCCCTCGCACAGTACAGTAGATTTCCCATAACTCATTATGATTTGTATCCTCTGAGATTCCTGAGTAAAGTCTACCATGTTTCCCATGTGTAGACAAATTCACAGAATATTTATCAAAATTTTGAAAACGTACTTTTATGCACACCATTCTTCTCAATTCTCATTTAAATAATTTGGAAAATTATGCATAATTGAGAAAGGAGATAGCATTTTTGTAAAAATTGCCACAGATTGTGTCCTCAGCCATACAGAATAATGTGATGGAAAGTAGGGAGACTAGTTGCACCTGTTTTATGAAGCAAAAGGATGTTGATTTTTTGCAATGGAAGTGACAAAAGAAATTTGCATGCTAAGTTTTCTCAGAGAATGACCCCTTCAGGTCGTCATAACTTGCTGCCAAAAAGCAAGGCATTTGTAGTACCTAAAGAATGTGACTTTTTTGGTTGTTTAGTGGTTATTTTGAAACTTTCACTGAAATATCTAAACATACTTATTATTTAAAAATTATTCTGATGCTGCACACTAGTGCTTACATGCAGAACTGAAAAAGTTTTTAGAAAAGTAACCTTCAAGGATACAAATCAAAGAGAATTGTGGGTAATTTATTGTACTGTGCCTCGCTTCAAGTTGTCACGACACTCTACATTCCACAAAATCACTAGGTAGATAGTTGAAGAGGTGAATGAACTACTGCCGCAGAGTCACCTAGCCTATTTAATCGATACGTTTGTCGAAGCAGCGCTCACGGACACTTAATGTTTTGAAAAATTACCTGCAGAGACGTGTTATAGGAATATCAATGATCAAAAGCATGACAACGGCAAAAATTGGCACTGCAAAGTTGAGAAAGCTTGCTTGCTGCTCAAACCAAGCCTTTGACCTGCTTCAGTAAAGTAGGTCAGTTTACACACCGACTGCTCAACTTTTTGTTGATAAGATCGCGGTTGCAATAGTTTTGGTGGTTGTCACATAGCCAAAAGAAAATTGTTACCGGGGTTCGGATTTCATTTATGTCGTCACGATAAATGAGCTCACATGTACCACACATAGTTAAGTACTTTGTTATTTTCTGAGCACGCCCGCGAGTCGAACACATGTGAAAAAAAAAACCACGTGTAGCTGTTACAGCGTCGGTTCCCTGTTGTACAACGAGGAGTTGCTATCACCGAGCCATGCCAGTGCGCTCGTGGCAAGTCTTCCCGCATGTGTCGGCATTTTCTCCGAAGTTCTTTTCCGCCTCGAGTTTATTAGAACTATTGTGAGTCTGTCAAGTAATAGAATAGCAGAGTGTCCCTACGCTCGACTTAATTATTATGAAGACCATACAATTGCACATAGCAGCGATAGGTTACTACCTAACCTTATAGAGATAAAATTCGATTTTCAGCATTCCGAACAGATTGGAATAATTCGTCTGAACAGGAAATGCGACCAAATCAATCTTTCTTTGCTTTAAAAAAGAACAGAGAATGACAAGAGTGAGTGAGGCCATAGTGTAGTATAGTTTTTTTTTTGATGTCATAGTTTCTTTACGTTCTTCTGTCTTCTTTTCTGAGAGTAACAATTTTAAGTGACTTACGAATTTGCCAGACACGCGCTTGCGTTGACCTCTGCTCCCCTTGCAGCTGTTTCTTATTAGAGGCAACGCCTGCATAATATTGAATGCTGGAGAAACTTAGCGCACACAAGAAATCTGTATCTCTAGCTTACTGTATCAAGCTGTGATTGTTTGACCTTAAGTTCGGGTCAGCTTGTACTATCAGGTCAAGGCCCCGTCTTTGTTGATTTGCTGCCTAATAAAATGTCGAAACAGTCCCCCTTGAGTAGATTCATCACAA
Organism: Ptychodera flava; assembly: GCF_041260155.1. Lineage (NCBI taxonomy): Eukaryota > Metazoa > Hemichordata > Enteropneusta > Ptychoderidae > Ptychodera > Ptychodera flava. The sequence goes on from NC_091932.1 coordinate 38,516,796, forward strand.
AGGTATAGTAGTTTAGTACGTCAGAGAGGCGATGTCGCGAAAAGTCAACAGCCTGGCTGGCGTAGTCAGTAAAGCGAACAAAACATGTCCCAGGGGCATGTCCCCTGTTCTTAGAAGCCAATGTAACCTCAACGCATAGAAAGAAAAGTGCTTAGTCATCCGGGCTTATCCTATCCTGACTTTCAGTAGCTTTCGTATGGTGTCGACACCAAATTTAAATTTATGTTACGGTTGTCTACGTGTTGCTTTGTCAATGTAGACGTTTCTATGACCATGGATTCGGCTTTTGTAAGCTTTATCTCTGAGCAAACTGCACGACTTTCAAAGGACAAAGGAATAAAATTCACATAAACAGTAAATGTCAACAACCAATTATAGCATGCGAGAAGCAGGCAGCGAGAACTGTTCTGTGAAGTTCTTTATAGTGTTGTGGCTTCATACAGTGCCGGGATAAATGTCTCGCAACGCCGTAATACAAACTCGTCGGAAATGTTCGTCGTCCACGCCAGTGCGCAATTATCCTTTACCATAATCGCTGCGGCTAATGAGTAACTACCACATATTGCAAACGATTGCGAGATTTTATAAAATTTGGACGATGAAAATAGTCATTTAAGGTATACTGTTTGCGACGGTGCGCGTAAGTGTGGTTAACAAAGAACTTTCATGTACCAAATTATGCGCATGTGCATGGCGTGCAAACAAACTTTTTGTCCCTTAAAGTTCAAATGTGAATCTGAATGAACGTGTTACTTCCTTTCCATAAACAATGCCACAAAAAAACACCGCTTCTCGCTGCTTTTTTGCCATCCATGCGGGTTCGAGTTATCGGCAAAATAACTCGAAATGTCAGCAAAACATTTCCCCATCTTCTGTGGTCTGTGCTCTTTGAATAGCATGCATGTTGTGTTAAAATGGTTCAACATGACATCTGAACAAAACTTTCAACAAATCGCACGGGATGATTTCCGAGTTGTCTGCCGCAAAGAACGTAACAACTGCTAACCTGTTTCGCTATGGTCCATTTAATATGCACTAACCCTAGTCTGTATTTGTACTAGTTTATAAAAGTATTTAGAAAAAAAATGACAAAATAAGGTTTTATGGAGCCAGCTACTGTCTATTTTACTATTTGTGGTTTCTGCAGGCATTGCTAACAAAATAAAAATAGCCACAATGATCCGCAGCAAGACAAGGAATTCTGTCTAGGTTTTATCGACTATCCAAATCTGCACCGCCTTTGTGGAGAAATCTATCCGAACGATATGGCAGTAAATCGCTTGACTATGCCAGCTTCTCCGTCGTCCATGTTGGTAACCTTATTGAAGAAAGACTCAGTCACTGTTGTTCTTGTCATCATAATAAGCATTTTGCTCGATCTTTATGACCTGGCTGCACCGACAGGCTGTTGACCGATGATTTTGATCAGGTTACGACTAATCTTTATGTCTTCTGACGGAAGCGAAACACGCATTTGCAGGCTGTTCCAGCGACATGCACGCCGAAACTCTAAGCGCGTTGGCTTCAAATTGGCAATATAATCGCGTCGCTTCGCGGTCCTTCCTCCCGCATGTTGGGATAGAATGCGCTTCGAAGGTGAAGGACTTTAGCTCAACTTTCTTCTGAAATAAACAATATAAAGCAAAGGGGGTCAACATGCAAAATTTGGTACTTGAGAAACATAATACCCGATATTTACCGACACTTGAAATTCAAAGTGGTCATCTTCCCTTTGTTAACTCTACAAGGAAAATCGATTTTTAAGATTTTCACAAAAATAAGACTGAAAAATAATGTCCTCTAGCTTCAAAGTGAGCTCATTGGAGCGGTTGACTAAAAAAGGTATTGTGGAAATTTACATGAATAGACATGTCTGTCCTGGGGCGCATTCCACCGTCCATTTGCCGTGATGCTGACCACGGGCATGGCAGGTGCATTTGCACACAGACATGGACAGTAGTTCTTTCTCTGCCGTCTGAGATTTACAACATAGACAAAGAGCCGATAAAACCCAATAAACACGTGTACAGGAGAAGTACCCTGGCTCGATAATAGACGTCCAACCATGCTTGGACTCGAACCTGTGCCAGGCCTTTTTCCTCCTATAAACTCGTAGTGAAGTGGTTTCTCGAGGGTCTATGGTAGCATCCCTTTACATTGGCAGAATACTTTGTCTCAAATTACTTCTATGAGTGTCCGCCAAAATTCAGAGCTCAGGAGAGAGGTGACAAAGAAAATAGAGAAAAGGAAAAAAATATTGGTACTTATGTGTGGGTCCACAGCCCCTCCCGATCAAATACAGCATATATTGTTAAGGCAGTTCGCGCCTCGAAAATAAATGACATCAAGTTTTGCTCAAACTTTCAACAAGCAAACTATCTTTGAAAATCAAGAATAGAATGGGGAGGGGAGGTCACATGACCGTGCAAAGTGTGGTACTTGAGAAATAAAGTATTGAATATATACCGATATTTGAAATTCAAAACGGCTGCCAACCCTGTGTTATCTTTTTTTTGGGGGGGGGGACAAAATTCATGACTTTCACAAAACTAAGCAATTGAAAACTGTTTTAACTCTATAGGCTTCTAAATGAGCCCCCCCCCCCCCCCGCCGCAAGTGGTAGCCCAAAAGAATATTGTAAGAGTTTTAGAGTCCGAATGTCTGTCTCCGAGGCGCGTTTTACCTCAGAGGGTGTGTGTTTCCACAGCATATTTCAGATTTCCATGTTTCATATTTTAAATGTTAGTTCGTCAATTTGATTAGTGGGATTACTTGATGAGTGGTAATATTATCTAGGAACTTCAGCTTGTACGTCAACGTAGCGGAAGCAGTTTGTGAGGCCATTGAAAGTCAGGCTGATGGTCAATCCAGACTGATGGTCAAGCGATCGTCTTACTGAATAGTACTTGTGTTACATTCGCCATGGACTGTGGTCGAGGTGAGCAATAGAAACAGGTGTTATGCTGCTACTTTACGGATAATAAGTTGAGAGGTACCGGTCCTTGATCGCAATACTTTCAGTAACTGATACTGACACCAAGTTGTCAAATATTAAAGTACTATATGCTTCCTCGACAGTGAAAAACTTAAACTGTTGCTCAAAATTTCCTCCTGTAATCTTTCAACCATACTCTTTCAAAATTAAAGATAAAAATCGGGGGTCACCGTGCAAATTTTGGTACTAGAGAAACAAATTACCCACAATTTACCGATATTAGAAATTCAAAATGGCCGCCATTCCTTTGTTAACTCTATGGGGAAAAATGAACTTTTGGATTTACGAAAAACTGAGCTGGTGAATTTTTTCTTATACCAAGAGCTTCAAAATGAACCCCCACAAGTGGTAGATCAGAAAAGAATTGCAAAAGTTTTAGAGTCCAAATATCTGTCCCCGAGGCACATTCTACCACTTCAGATCTTCATTACAACAGCAGCCGTGAAGGTTGACAGCGAAGTCACAGAACTGAACCGGTTCACTACACCGTACTTGACTCTACTTTGTACTCTACTCAACTCTGTCTAAAAAGGTGTATCTCTTAAATCGTTTCCAAATATACATATAACATTTGTTGTGATGAATTCCTAAGACTACCATTTTAATTACATAAGTACCGGAAGAATGTAAAAGGCGTTCAAAACTAAAGATTGTCTAAATAGTACTAAACTGTCCTAAAAAGCAGAGCTTGTTGATGACGATGGTGATTATTATAGTAAAACCACGCATCACTCAATATTCTCACGAAGCCTAATGGGATGTAGCGTCTGTAAACATCAAGGGTTACAACTAGATTCAATAGTGTACAATATATAACAATAGCAAGTTGATATAAGAGATTTTCAGCCTTGTTCATACGGGGAATGCTAGATATCACGTAGATATCATCGCACGCTAAACATCTGATTCGTGGGAAAGGATATCAAATTACTTTTTCAGACCATGTTCATTAGGTGGAAAAGACTTCCTCCACAGTCTGCCAGACTATGTTTAAATTTGCTACGATGGGTTTCAATTCGGTGCTACAACTCTGGGTGTGAGACAGATACATTATATGTACAACATAAACGATATAGCTTATGTATCACCACACATTTCAAAGTCACTGACTCATGGATTAGTTACAGTAAACCAGTATTGGGCAACTCTGCCCAGACCTAAAGATGAGTAGCTGATTGCTCTTGATCTACAGTATAGCTGAGCTGATCAAAAACTTTGAATCCCATCGTAATGACTACTGAACGGATACCCGAATTATGTCACGAATGTTATTTTTGCGCCATTATTGATAATCGTGTGTTCCTTACTGAGATAAAGCAATGAAAAGTAGGCAAGACGTTCTTTGTCAGGAAACCGTTTTAATATGTGTTCCGTGGGCATGCGCATAAAGATCTATCGAAAACAAAGGCTTGAACAAGTGGTTACCGGGGGGTGCCGCAGTCTTACCAAAAATGACACTTCACCTGACTTTGTCAAAAATCCGTTTCATTTCCACCATATTTTTTGACGCTATTAATAATTCTATGTCAAAAAACACTGCCTTTAAATTTTAGTAGATTACCAAAAGCAAATTTTCCCGTAAAATGTAGAAATTCGTCCGTCGGCCAGGCGTCGGTAGAAAACGCAGTGTGCCAAAAATGCGCGATTACTTTCATTGTTGATGATGTGTTAATCGTTGATAATGGGGTCTATGATAATAGCTTTGAAGAGATTCGTCAATCGAGTACAAACGAGCTGGCAGAGGGTCAATGTACCATACACCCTGGCGCGTGACTCACTCCATAGACGGTAGAACCGAATATTGTGTATGCTCACTGACCTTAGGGTCTATGAATGCAGTACAGACAGTGGAGACCCATTCCTTTTGTCTGCTTCCTCTTTGTAGGAAAAAATCAGGTCGTTTCGCATTTGATACTTTGGAAAAGCAAAAAAAAAATATCTAGTTACATCGTAAGTAAACTGCGTTAGAGTATCATTTTAATCTCCCAAGTCCTGTACGGAATATTAGCGGTCAGTATGTCAAAGTTGACATTTTTGACGCCTCCATCGCCCAACTATCGAGATATATTCTTTATGCCCCCATACTTGCATGATCTTATAAAACTGAACCGATAAGTTAATTGAGTTTCCCCATTGGGCAGTTCCAAAAGTCAACTTTTAATATCACCTTTGAGGATAATTTTACGAAAGATTTTTCCGTAGCAGTCTGATGGGGCTATCAGACCATGTAACCACTTCAAGGGGGTTCAATTTGGCTTTAACTGCAAGATTTCAGAGATACTCTGTACTTTCCCAGGAAAGTAAGATGTACATTTTGTAATTTATTTGTCTTGCTTTCTCAAACCATTAGTTCTAAACCCCTGGCTTTTAAGCAATCGTGTTTGTTGACGTTGACCAATTATTATGTGGTGTCAGTTCTTTGTTCTACCGTGAAGTGCGTGTCCAATTAATCATTTTGTTCAGAGATCTAAACAGAGATCTAAACTGATAATAAACCTGCTACTTTACAGAGTAAATTCCATATGGATATCCATATGGATGACAGGGACGAGACATGCGTCTGACATGAGTACACAAATAGCTCAGTCCTAATTGACAATGACGCTTTCTTTAACTTTATGAATGGCTGAGACTGTGAAAACTTAAACTAATTACCTCGACCAGTGAAACTAACAGGGTGCGTAATTTTTGGCAGGTGGATTATTTCAAAGCGACTTTAGGTTCGTTTCGTGATAGCAATTAAGGAACGCGAAGACAAATATCCCATCAAAACATCCTGGAGAACATCGCCCCACGCATCCCTGATAAGTAAGCCGTAAAATGAATATGCAAAGTGACGCTAAAGATTAGACTTTCTTAAAGTTGGTTGTTTCGTAAGATGAAGTCACTTCAGCGACTTATGACGTGATGAAAGTCGCTTTTTATGTGTTTCTACGAAACGCTTTGACCGGGACATCCCCAACAAATACGATCATGCGGCGTTGTCACCGAGTAGTATGAACGCTTGGCATCAGTGCATAGGGAGCGTCTCCAAAGTAAAATATTTAAATTTTGCTTTTCTCAATGAAACTTTCTACCATTATCGTAACAAATCAAGAATAATGATCGAGTGTCTCCGTGTTAACTCTATGGGAAAACATAACATTTTCTCATTTCGATGAACCATCTATTCTTGTACATCCATGGATGTACTAAGCCGGTTAATTTTTTTCTTACTCCAATAGCTGCAAGCGGTAGACCAGACCAGAAACGTATTTAAAATATTTGAGAGTCCAAACATGTGTCCCGGGGAGAATTCTACCGTCCGTGAATCTCGCGATATCTCTTACACATCACGTTCGTAAAACAGTCACAGTAAGCGTACTACATCGCATCCACGAAAAAAGTTTCATTCACAGACTTGAACCAAATCTAGCAGCAGGTGTGCTTTGCACACTTTTACACACAGTGTTTCTCGCAAACCTCTATAAATGCTGTTTTGTTCCCCAATCACTCTCCCCGGTTAAACCACAGCGTGCGTAACGCTGTGACCAAAGCAACAATTCTACTCGAAAAGCATCTATCGATGTTTCACGACAGCAAACACTCTATATTCATGATAAACAAGACTTCCATTGACACGCTAGATACGGCGCCTTTCCTTCAAATGAAATGCCATCACGTGGTTACTGTTCTAGAAAGCGGATGGGTCATTTCGTCCAGAGCCAGTCACTCCGCGAAAGTGAACCCACACGCTTCACAAACTGTAAACAAGAAAGCTCCATGACTAATTTTATACCGCGTGTCTGCGGTTACAGAGAAGGCGGCAATTTGACCGTCATGATGTGTTCAAGCTGTGTTGCTTTGGCAACTCGTCGATCAGAAGGGATGTCATCCTAGCATATCCAGAACCTTCCTTGACGCCAGCATGCATCTGTTGAAGAGTAAAATACGTAATGGTCGCGCAGGTCGACAGCTTCTAAGCCAAAACAAGTAAAATTTTATTTGTATAGTTTGCTGTGGACCCTAGATTCTGTCCTCCCGCTAGTTGATGTGAAATCTCGTGTTAATCTAATGCGTCTTATTAGAATCAGGGTATGTACGGTTCAGTGAACTTTTCAACCCGTTATTGTTGTATTTGTCGTAAAAGGCATGTATGCTTTACACATACGGTTATTTCCCGTCTGGTACTTACTCCAAGCACAGTCCCTCTATCCATAGAGGGACTGTGCTCCAAGTATCCCTCCAATCAACAATTGTGATGAAAGACTATCTGTCTATACTAAAGATAAGAAAACAAACACTCCGAACAGAGGAACGTTCACAACGGCTATGGTTTGTAACATGTGTGATTTGCTAAAATATCGAGGGCTGTTATTTGTTTACATCCGCGACTAGAGGAAAAAGCCACACAACCGCATTCATCCTAATTTCTTGTGGTGACCAAATCGATCAGAAGAAACTTATTACCCGATAAAACAGCCGAAATGTTCAGTTCAAGAACTAGCTGTAACGATAAAACCTTTTCAGCGCAGTGGTTTCGCCAAAAGCAACTGTAATAAGGACCCGTTTACTGTGAATCAGCGCGAACAGGTTAAGCACTGGTTGGGTAGTTTCCTTATTGAAAAAAGGTAACAAACATACTGTTTAGTTCTCGAGTGATAGTAAATGGTTTATCCAGAGACCCTCGAGAAAAATGTTTTTCTCGAGGTCCTATGATTTATCTGAAAATTATCGCGCCATATTTAATACCAAGCCCGAGAACAAAATACTAGAGCGGAACGAGTGCAAGTAGATGCAGTAAATGAGGCCACCATGCCGGAACCGGACCTCTCTCACAATGAAGTTCCGTAAACTTCGGTTTCAATATGTTGTAAATAGAGTCCTGGCTTGACTTTGAACAATCTGTAGAGATTGTATACGCCTCCCACAACAGCTGTAGACCGATATAGTACACGCAAAGGTGGACAAGTCGCCATCTCCACACTTGATTTTACTCTGCACTGGCTTTGCAGAAAACAATAGAAAACGGACCAACGAAACGTTGGATCCATAAGCCGGGATTCGACGCGTTCCAAGATGGAAATCGTAACTGGAATATCGGTTTAATTGCTGATCACACTTTTAAGCATAGTCTTGCTGCTATTTCGAAGGATTTGTTTTTATAGATTAAAAAAATAGTTTCGGTCAGACTGAAGACATGCAAATTTCATGAAAAAATATATCTTATGAATGAAGAGAAATGGGTAGGCTACGGGCTTACGAATACGACCGCATGTGTTGTTGGAATATATATATATATATATATATATATATATATGATCTTCATGCTGTCTTCACGTGTTCTTGTTACGTATATATATATATATATATATATATATATGATCTTCATGCTGTCTTCACGTGTTCTTGTTACGTAATGCGAATAATTATGGTTAATTTGAATTTTACTTATTACTGTGGCGCCTACTGCCTTGGCAATGACAATGGCCTTTGTCATCCTATCCACTGTCCCAGACCTAGTCCTATCCTATATGCAGGGTATTGAGGAAGAACATATTTGATGAAAAAAAAAATGAAATGATTGCTCTCAGCACGTTTTCGTGACTGGTGTAGCTCGGCGTTTATTTCCACTTCGGTATTTCATGGAACTTTCGCCGTTCCCTGAATGCAGGGATCTAGGAATTGATAGTTAGTCTTCGCTATTGTTTCTACGTTTTTCTTTGTGAATGCCGGTGACCTTGACACGCCTTAGAGACTGGGACGCCTTGGAGACGCACGTCTGACTTAACTTACAGGCGTGACGAAGTGGCTACTGCTGATGACGCCCCGTTGACTAATGTCCTGAGTAGTGTCAAATGTGTTTGTCACCAAATTAGCCAAATGAAGTCGTGAAAGACAAATGGCCATCGTAATTTCATTAAAATAATAGGGTATAGTTTTAATTATTGTTCGGTGTTGTCAACTTGCTGCTGAACCAAGTTCTATGGCTGTCTCGGCCTTTAGAAGATGTCTCGGCCCGGGGACATTATGGGGGCGAAGTAAATGCGTGGCCCCTATAATTATCTCCACGGTGCAATTTAATATGAACCGGTTGCATGAGTAATTGGCGTTCCTTTAGACCGGCTTTTTGTTAAATTTGATAGCTTTGGAAGCATTCGATGGGAAGGTATCCGCGAAAATTAAAATGCTCGGAAAATAGTAAAGGCCTCTTTGTCCCGGATAGAGACAGAGTTCTTCGACATCAATGAACTGGCTAACACAAAAAAGTGGCTTTTGTTCGGCATGTTGTGTCGTTCAACAGGCAGCAAAATCACAGGCCGGGAAAAGCATATACCTGTGCAAAAAGCATTGGTTATTTAACTCTGAAATATATTATCTTGCTAGATCCAGTCTCGCTTCTGAAAGTGGAAATTTTGCTCACTGTGGACAAAATAAAGCTATGTTTTTAACTCATAAACTAGTCCAATATTATCCGCTATATATCATGTAATAAATCAAATTGATTTAAGTGAAGTATGTGAAAATCACGAGGAGAGTAAATTACGGACATTTCACCCAAAATAACGGAGCTGTGGTATGGATTACTGGTTGAAGGGTTTCCACTCTGGTTCGAACAGGATGTAAGTAACTGGTTTCCAAGAACACGCGTTACAAAGGATACGTAAGATCACGACGATCTTGCCCCTCAACAATGTGCCATTATTAGGCAACTCAATGCTTGGTAACTTTATACAAGGGTTTGAAATGTCATGAGACAGTGCATTGCTTACCGGGTAAACTGACAGGTGTTGAGGTATCAAGCCTGTTGGGAAAAAAATCGTAAAGTATATACTTCCGAAATAGCGTTCCTTAGTTATTTGGCCTGTGAGTAAACAGTGAAGTACTGCAATATTGAAATTTCGTCTCTGAATGTGCCACTATATTTTATTCAATCCGAGTATAGTTATTTTAACCATGGGGGTAGCTGTGTGCCACCTCCGTGCTGTAACAGATGCATAGTTGACGTGTACAGATTGCAGGATGGCAGACTTTGAGATTTACCTAGTCCCCCATCACGTGTTAAGGTGATGTTTTCGTGCGTGGGGTCGTTCATATAGTTCACAGCAGCGTGGCTCGGCTGTTTCTAGAGTACACTCACATTAACTTTCAAGGTCAGGTCACATTATCGGGTCGGTGCTGGCTGTTTTAGTTCATGTCTTTCACATAGTCACAGCCATGCGCTGTCTCAGGGGCACCCGTGTGTGTCACCGTATGCGTGCACGGCAGCATACAAGCAGTGCTGCTCAAACGGGAGACAGTAACAACATGCAACAGAGAGGTTTTTACCGCTCTCAGCAGCGTATTTGAAGTCATTTGGCGGTGTGCTAGACTGACATGCAAATGTTTGTAGACAATAATTCGAAGAACTAGTCCATGCACATTTGCGCCCTTGTCACTGGTATATGGTATGATTTGTGAACCCTTTGAACCCTGTGTTGCCTTTTGTAGAGAGATTTGGGCGGTGAAGGCAAGTGTCAGTTTTGAAGAAGTGAGTGTATTCCTATGAAAATATGAAGGATTTTTGTCCGACTCCGAAGTACATGTACACCTTTGTGTACGTATTTGTTATCAGAAGTACGTTGCAGGGAGTTCTATACGACAGCAATTGGCGGTCTATTTTTGGCGCCCGGAAGTGGTTGTGACGTCATTAGGTTTAGTCCTAATCCTTCAAGGACTAGCCATCTCGTGAATTGGCCTTTCATTGACGGTGGCGACCTATAAAGAGGGATTGTGCAGGAGCATTGATGTTTCCAAGTTTGTCGTAATTACATGTATACCTGCCGGAATGTTTCGCCGCTCCTCGAGCTTCTCGGACTTCCGGGAGGGTGTAGTTTTTATTCGGCAGACATTTAAGAGATCGCCTATGATGACAATAATATCGTTCACTAAGCTGGCATAGTCTCCTCTTCCTTCATGCAGTCAGGTTAGAATAAATCACAGACTTTATAGAAACATGGCCCATGGACAAATGCTGGTGTATTGGCAAGGCAGCCTCCCTGAACTGTAAACTAGATTAAACCAACACTTGCTAACTTTCTTTACCAAATTTTAATCATTTTCAAATTCTTGGCTTTGTCATTGACAGCAACATGAAGGTAGAAGCGAAATAGGACAATAAGATCAGCCAAATAGACGCTTGGCGTTTGAGTAGTCTAAATATAGTTTATGACCCAATGCCCCCCCCCCTCTCCAAAACGTTCCTACTCGTATTTGTCGACGGTACGCTCATATAGCGGCTGTCCAGGAATTTATAGGATATAAGCTTGTCAGGTCTCTAGTGTCAACAAACTCAGTCTTCATATCCTGGTACGTAACACCATATTTTACTGCAATATTTACTTTGTTAATCACAAACAAGGTAATTAATTTATGTAATGGACAAGCCGGAGTGCGGCACGGGTTTTTGAGTCAATATTGACTGAAACAATTATGCACTATAAATTTTAGAGGAATACCGTTTCCATTCTCGACGAATCTGAGCGCGATAGCTACGTGATATTCTAATTGAGCCCCCCCTCTCCCCCCCCCTCTCTCTCTCTCTCTCTCTCTCTCTCTCTCTCTCTCTCTCTCTCTCTCTCTCTCTCTCTCTCTCTCTCTCTCTCTCTCTCTCTCTCTTATTGACGTCAGAATATTGTTTAATCAGCAGTTTAATTGTTCAAGGATGTCAAATGGGAGGGATAATTTTCAATTGCAGTTTTCGGTAAGGGAAGTAAGCTGGTATATATTTACTTACAATCCGATATAATAAAGTTCAACTTTGGTAAATATCATGGATGCTGTAATCTTGTTCCCTATATCCCCAACAACCTGAGCCACATATAATTAGAAGACGTCTGGTAAACCATAGACCACGGGTGGGGAAGAGTAACAGTGCATAGGCAGTCAAATGGGGAATTCTGCCGTCTATGGGTCGACCCAGTGTAAGTTTCGTTTGTTTAGCGGTCAAGAAAAATAAAGATATCGCGACACTTTCTTACAACGTGTGTCTTTTGTACCTCTTCCCGCTAGCAAAACACCGTTTTCTTTCTTTATGTGCGTCAGTTGGCAAGTCGGCAGCTCCAAAAAGAAGCTTGTCTATGAGGGGGAGGCGCGCATTTGGATGTTTCAGGGATCTTGTCTTTTGACTTTAGGTCGGGTTGCTTCACGGCTATCGGGTCTCCCTTTGAGGTCGACCGTGGCAATTCACAGGTGGGACTACGTGCCTCTGTGGTGTTGATAGGGTAGTTCACACTTGCTGGCGTTTAAGACATTCCTTGGGCGCCATTAACGCATCCTTCCTGTAAGACAATAGCTGTTAACGAGTCACCTTGGGAAGATATGCAAATCATCGGCACGTTTGAATCCTTGTTTTGATACTGTCATCTTCTTATGAAAGTACCAGGTGCTAAAGTGATCACAGAGTCTTTGAGCACCGAACACCTTTATTGCCGTGTACTTTGTTCGGCACAGAGGGGTACGAATTCCTCCAAAAAGCGCTCCATTCTAAAAGTATCGTTGTAAATATATGCTCGCTGTCGGGGTCTTATCAGTTTATATTGACCCCATATGCCAACAAATTGAAGCAGATCGCCCCTTTTCAAAGACACTTTATTATAGCTCTTGTCAGCTTGAATCCCACTTTGTCCAACTCAACATACACTCGTTCAGTCTGTTTATTTATTGCACAGGATACGATACGTGCATCAAACAGCAACACATTCATGCATCGGTAGTTTCAGTTCTGCACGTACATCGGGGAAACACCGAGTGTCGGTCGAAACAAATTTGTAAAGTACGCCTAACAAAATTACGATGCATCAATACAAGCATCAATACAATCATCAGAAAATTTGTAAATATGTTTCACGCCTGTTTTACACCCTGCAAATTAGAGTTTTAGATTTTGAAGAAAGTCGCACTTTTTAAACCGTAGAGAGTCTCTATTTTAACACACTCTTATTATTAAGAATGCAAGATTGATCTTTTCGTAATGAAAAGTGACATTATCATGCAAAAAAAAAAACCCAATTTCTCATCTCCAGATATTTCAAATGAAGTGACTGGTTTATATTGGATGGCGTGATTTGTTGAGCGGTGTCACTTTCGGCAGTACTATAATCTTAGACCCTCGAGAGAAACGGGAGTTTTTACTCGAGGGTTCATGCTATAGTATTTCCCGGCAACCACCTGTTGAAGAGGCGGCTGAATAAACTGGGGTTGACTTGAATACTGTGTTGACAGACGCTACCGACATCAGCACAGTCCTGTATTTTCCTGAACAGTCTATATGCCAATTCTCAAGCTTATCTGTTTTCATGTCATCTTTATCATGATGATGGACGGTCATTTGACTCTTCATGTTGATACAGCAGTTACGTTGATATAATATTCAATGGACAAGATAAATATATAAAAAATATGACCATGACGAGAAGTTAAATTTTAATTTGTCCCAGTCCATATCCATCGAGTCAAATATCTATAAAATGATGTCACGCAAGTCGGTACTGACAGTCTACTAACTTTTCACAAGAAAACTAAAAAATTCTGACGTAATCATAAAAATGACTAGATTGTAGTTCTCAACCGAAGCGCGGCATCTCCTTCTGCTGAAGGAAAGAGGTCAGCGTGAACTTGTAAAGTGTTGCTCCACCCAGCACAAAAATAGCCAACAATATACTGATTCACGACCGTCGGGGCTACAAAGCCTTTTTCCTGGAAAGTCGTGAATTGCCTAAAATCACACCGATGGCGATGGGAGAAAGAAATGTTCATATGCCCTGCTAGGATCTCTTGCTCATTATTAAATTTCGTCGGTGGCGTATCGAACTTGCGAAGATTGTCATTAATATTTTAGCGTCCCGTACTGTACAGGCTTCGATGTATAATAAACATAGTGAATGCGTCGTTCGGCGAAACCGGAACAATTTCCAAGTTACCTTGTTTCAGTATTTGCATTTCCCAATTTTTTTACTTGTTGCAAAAGTTTGGATAAAAATTTGAAATGAGATCTTTGTCCTTCCCTTTCAGGCTCTTCAACCCGCATTCCTGCTCAGCCATGTTGACATCAAGTGGATGTTCTCTGCAATATTCAAACAATTAATCAACCTGTACAATTAGTCATAGAAAGCTTCCATACAAAAGTCGAGTGTTGCTAACAGACACGTTCTACAGTCATTTATCCAGTATACAATAAAAAAATCATCGTATAGAGGAAGGCGTTGAAGTGTTTTCGCGATGATTTCCGCTCTTCGCGGGAAGGGATGCTATTCAGATAAACTGCCGACCGGGCTATCGGCCAATCACCAAAGCACCTCCGGCACGCGAGTCTCTCATCAGGCACGCGGTCATTGGTAGTGACAAAATGCAACAATAAGCATTCTATATTGGCGCGAATTGACACATTCATAGTGATCATTATACCAACGTTGTAAATCCATCGCACTCTCCTTCGCAACAGCTTTCAAAAAGGCGGGTTCAACGAATTTCTGACAAAACGGCCGGTTGTCAAATATCAACGGTCAGAGCTAAGAGTTGAAAAATCCAAACGGGCGCTAAAATGTATACCTTGAATACGCAGTGGCTACTTAAAAAAACATAGCACCTAGAATATAAACGTCAATTTTGTCGATCCGTATGAAGTTAAGACACCATTGAATGGGGCTGTATACGATAGCATTGAACTGCTTAACTTGATTATGAAATAAAAAGACAAACACAATATTATTTATAAGTCTCGAGATTAATAACTATTTATGTCTTATGGACACCAATATTGAAATTGAGACACAGAAAAGTTTACAAACAGGTAGATGGAGAGAAAGGAAGATTGAGGAACATAATACACACATATATTTGTGAATCTCATATTCTTACCTGATCAAGAATAAAAATCACGGCCCACTGTGCAAATTTTGGTATTAGAGAAACAAATTACCTAACATTTACCCACATTTGTAATTCAAAATGGCCGCCATCAATTTTTTTTAACTCCACGGAGAATAAAATAAATTTTCGATTTTCACAAAAGTTGAAATCTCTAGTTACTCCAAGAGCTTAAAAAGGAACCCCCACGAACTGTAGGCCCGAAAAAATATTGTAAAATTGTTGAGTCCGCATATTTCTCCCCGCGGCACATTCTACCTAAATGTCACGGCGGGAATTGCATCTTTTTGTTTATTGCGGTAGACGACGACAACTAAATTACATGTACTTATGGCATTCGATTTATCCCTGTTAATCAAACTTTACATATCAGAGAAAATATGCCACAATATATAACCCTTCATGTTTTATTTACAGTGTACACGGGACTTTTCCTAGCGCGCGTGCCGCGCATGCGACGCTTGACCATAGTGACCTCCTTGGTCTGAGGGACAATTAAAAAGTTACGCATTGCGCCACTACATAGCTCACGAAACCTTGGTTCTGTCACACGAAATATTGATACATCGATTACGATGCGAACTATTCTCCTTTTTGAAGCTCAGATATAATGGTACAATTCTCAAATTAACATGGGCTCCACCGACAGTCCATATCAGAGAGTTTCAAAATCGACTGTATCAGATTGCCGGTATCTCTATTATTTTTTTGCTAATTACTTCCTCCTTCAGATAGTTTCCACCCACATGAAGTATGTATCATGCAGTCTCCATAAAACTTGGCAACTCAGTAGTAAATAACACCCCTTGACACCATCCCGCACTCGATACAACCCCAGGCAGGGTCGCACCATGGCCTATTTCACACAAGACCGCTAAAATACGGGTTGCTTTTGAAAAACTTGTCAAAATTTTATCATGTTTGTACCAGCATTTGTTGATTTTGTCGTTTGTGAGTGTAACTTAATCTTGATTGACAGGACACATTTCAAGTTGAGAAAATTTCACTTTTGAAAAAAAGTGTTCAATTCTTAGCTTCAGACTCAAACAGTGGAAGTTTTCCGCCCGTTGGAAGATTCTTCTTGTTGAATTTATCGGTTAATTCAAGAGATTTATGTCAACTTTTTACCTTGACCAATAATCTGAAAAAAAATCGTAAATGTAAGTGCGTGCGTTCGCGACCCGAAATCGAAAGATTTAAACTTTTGCTCAAATTTTCCCCGAGCAAACTTTAAACCATTATTTTTAAAAATCGAAAATAAAATCGGGGTCACCCGAAACAAATTACCCATTATTTACCGATATTTTTAAATTCATCCCTGTGTTATCTCTATGGGGGAAAAATCAAATTCCCGAATTTCAAAATACCAAGCAGGTGAAAACTTTATTTACCCCATCAGCCTCAAAACAAGCCCCCAAAAAGTGGTAGACCAAAAAAATATTGTGAAAGTTTGAGAGTCCGAATATCTTTAATCTCCGAGGCGCGTTCTACCTTAAACTGTGTTGTACATGAGGGGAGACATATGTCATAGTGATCTACGGGAGTCATGGTCTCTGATAACCATCCTGGGTGACCTATCGCTTAGAGATAACTTCCCGTATGAATGAGTTAATACGAGTCATCAGCAACGCTTTCGGCTTTACGTTTGATCAAATTTCGGTGAAGTTGAAAGAAATGTCGTTTGCATGAACTTACTGCATATCTCCTTTAATTCATTTTCTGCGATAGCTGCTAGTATTTCGGAGGGCTTAAAACAAGGACCACGTGTTGGAGTCTGCGCACAGCCGATGGAGCGCAATGCCGCTGAGATAACACGAATTCGAGTGATTTCCACAGGAAATAAACATCGAATTCCACGCAACCATACATCAAAAACAAAATCAACATACATATACAGGGCAAGATGGTTGCATGTATTTGTTTTTGTCACAGAGTAGAACCAAGACTGGGTCGTAACCCACGGCAAAATAAGTGAAAGAAAAACAGTGTTCTGGATCGCACGGTATTCAAACAAAGAAAGTTTCTCGAAATGATAAATAAATAGATACCCTGAATCAGATTTAGTTCTGCAAACTATTTCAAACTTTTGTTTTCTTAGCATCATAGACAGATCCGCTCCAATGTCTATGTTAGGATCAAAAGACTATGGCCACAGGAGGGACTGTGCTGTGGCACTATGCTGGGAAGTCAGCAAACAGATTCTTTTGTTATCAAGAAGTGCATTTCGCTAGATGTTCTGACATTAGACCCCCTACGCTCGTAACATTTAGTTTAATATTCAAAGAATATCCTGTGCGTATCCGTTATCCCGCTTGAAACCGTTAGCGTGCAATGCCGGCACTGAGCGCGAATTCTATAAACTGATGTTGCGGGGTCGCTATCTTTTACAGAATGTGCGTGTTTTATATAACTTCTCTTATCATATCACAGACGCGTGCTTTTATCGATCATAGCCTACTGCAGGGACCCTCGCGTCTGTGACTCTAGTCAGGCTAAAGCTCTTCCATTCTCTGCGTCTCCCCTTTTACAAGCTTACAAGCTACAGGTCTACCACTTTGCTTATGGACGCTGGGTCATTCAAAGGGTAAATCACAGTCCCTCTATAAATGAAAATCTCTACTGTAGTTCAACAGCCTGAAATGATAATCACCCATCACACTAACTGTACAAACCCGCCTCGCGCTACTTTGTCGAGACAGACATGTGTTTATTAAATAGTAAATAAACCTAAACCCCTTCTGTTCCATCGTTTTCTCTATCTGAGTTTCTATCTCCCTGCTTGCCCGCGTGAATCTCTCTGCCTTCTTATACTGTCTGTCTCTCACATATGTCATTTTCTTCCTCTGTACCCATCTTTCTGGCTCTGTGTGTACCCACCACTCTGTTTCTGGTCTATCTCTTTTCCTGTCTATATGTCTGTTCTCTTGTACATACCCTGTAGGCTCTTGGGGAAGGGCGATAACGCATGTAATAATCTTCATACCATCTGGTTGTTTTAATGTCTTCCATAAACTGCTTTTGTGAAGGAAATTTTCGGTTCTTGCCACCGCTACACAGATTTATATGTGTTGGGTTCTGTTAATTTTGTAGTAGCAGGTACGCCGGTAATAAATCCGTTTTCGGAGTCAAAATATCGCACTGTGGCGAGACCTGTGACTTGAGTATATTCCAGCTTCTTTCAATTATGGACAACAATATCAATGCTCTGTACATATTTTTGAATCGGTTTTTCTGAGAATGAAAGGTTTTGTTCTTGTAAGTCACATCTCAAGGTTAGTGACCGAGCGTTTATAACACTGAACGAGAGTAAAGGTTGTTATAGGCAGAGTATCCTTTGTGGAGTGGTCGTGTTACGTTTGATCATTTTCAAAATTGCCGCTTTTTTGTTGACGTACGTCAGCCATATATCTTTTATTAACAAAAAGCCACAGTGTGTTAACTCGTCTGGTTTCTCGATTTATTGGCACTTGAGAGAGCCAACCCACGCTGCGTGACGTCACAGCCGCATCTCCGCACAAACAAGACCTCTTGCTGGAAGGCGATTTTCAAAAACACGGTAATTGGGGGCAAAAATGTAAAAAGTCGTGACGGCCTGGTATCTAAAAAACAAATACCAAACCATAGTGGATTACAAACTTTAAACTGAGACAATAACAAGCGGATGTTGTTCGCGTGGGTCAATTTTGAGCGGCGCGACGTCTCCGTTTTATTGTTTTCAAATTCTTGCGTCGTGTTCAGTTCATTATCGTCGTTACATCCTTTTAGCTCCAAATTTGCAAATTTTGTATGTAAGACATTTTCTTAATAAACTAACCAACGCCTGATTTCCTGGTTTATTTTCTGTTGTCAGTCTCTGAAACACAGAAATTGTGAATATAATTAATGAAGGAATTTCACAGGTTGATCTTGCTCAAGGGTGCGTACGGCGAAATTAGTCAATTAACATCAAATCGCAGCCGGCTTCTCATAAGCACTGTCGGGGAAACTAGATGCTTATGCTAATTTAAAGTTATCTGGACATTGGTACATTTTCATTGCTCGTTGTAGGCACTTATAGTTTAGGGGAAAAAAAGACTGCCGTTTCCAAAAGCATAGTGGGAGAGGAATTGTATGGAATTACGCACAGGGTAGTGAATATTCACGGTTTTGTAAATACGGCACCTTGTCGAATTCACCCAAACAGATAAAAAGTGGTTGTGTTTCGTTTATGAGATGTCGCAGGAAAAGGGGGCATCAGTAAATGAGCCCTAAACGGTCTGAGTATTGCCAGGGGTGCTCATATCCGGAAACTTCATACGGCGTTAAATTTCGTGTCGTGATTGCAGGAATCCGAGTTGGCAGTTTAGCAAAACTACATCTCCTAATCGCGGTTTGATCGGTTTCGATTTCTGACCGATACATGTCGAGTTTTCTGGATGAATTCTTGGAATTTTCCGCCTGTGTAAGTAATCTTAAACACAGCACAATGTCAAAAATGAGTAATGAAGTCCCTGTACAAGAGAATGTTACAAAATATCTAGTTTTCTTTATTTTTTGATAAATATCATCGCAGACAATTCTGTACTGGTTGAAGGGTCTATATTGTATTTAAGTTTTCACTTAGGGGACCGGCGCAATTTCAGATGAACTATCCAAAACTCGCCTAAAACAAAGCAGTAAGTGCGCACACTGTTACAAAATTTGCATTTCAAAGCTGGCTGTGATTTCGACCGCGTGCCATCCAAGAAGTTTGGAAACTTGGATGCTCACGAGAGGCGTTGATTACAAGTGAATAGACGGTGTCTATTGATAAAACTAATTCCGTATGCAACAGCGTGCCGGCTATTGATGGCAACCTGTTGAGCGCACGCGCCGATCGCCTTTTCAAATGTCGTCGGCCAACGAGAGGATAGAACGTTGGGCGTCAAAGCCTTTCGCCTTTATGTCCCGGAGTAGGTGCTAAGAAGTGTCGCGTGTGTCGGTAACTCGTCGCGTGTTCAACAACAAAAGACAGCGCTATAGACCCTCTATATAAATAACTGCAGTGGGGTACCAGCAACAGTGCATACTTCAGCCGCTTGCAAGCGACGTGCGATTCCCTTCGGGTGAGCTGATTTTGGATCATTTACATTCCGCCAACTCGTAGTGTCGCCAACTTCGCCAGCTCGCCTGTGTTCAAATCCCACCGCCAGTCAATTTGAGCGCAACGGTAAGCTGAGGGCAGCATTTGCCTTTGTTGTTACTCCTTACGGAGTTCGTGACCATTACTAACATTACTTTTAAGGGTCTATGAGCAATTGTGTGTCGGGACATTTTTTACAATACGTTTCGTTCGTTCACCTCCCTTTCGATTGTTTTTTTTTTTTTTTTTTTTTGCCTCTACGAACCCTGGGAACTCATACAGCTATCTCTTTATACCTTTCCAACGTTTCCGATCAAAGCGCGTCGGTTGGTGTGTCCGTCTGCGTAGGCGTACGCAACTCTGGTCAGCATGTGGTCAGCTGTGGCGTGAGGAGCCCTACATTTAGAAGCAAATATCAAAGTTCATGAAGAGACGCCTATATAAAAATGGTCTCGCCAGATGAGAGCGCACTCTCTCATACACTCTCGTCGTCTGCACTACGGGAGTCACTCACTCCAGCTGACTTACTTTTGATGAAAGAGCAACCAAGTGCGACCAAGAGAATCAGTGGCGGACTTTTTTCACAAGTTTCATCTTTTTCGCTCTTCTCAGGAAAAGTTCAACTGGAAATCTTGCCAAGAGATGACGATGCCCGTGAACGACGGAAATTACCGAAGAATACCGACTCACGTCCGCTACAATTCTGAATGGGATTGGGACATCAACGACCAATGTGTTCCCACTGTAAGTATCATTTTCTAATTTCTATTACCGGAAACAGGCTTCCGATCCCAACGCAGTCGCAATGACACGATTTTAAATTTCGGCGTTAGTAAATATTCTCAGCCCCTAATTGTCCCCTTTTCACAATATCGCCCGTTGTCGTCTTATTTGCGTAGGGTTTTTATCAAACGTTTTCGCACATTGGTCTTAATATCAAATAAATCCGCCGTTCATATGAAAGACGATTTTCCGGTAGTTGTTAATCAATTACCCACTGCAAATTGTAATACGACGCAATTTAGCATTCAAAATGGGTGTTGGGGGTGTTATACTCAATACACAGTGTTCACTGCGTCACTATTGTTGACGGCTGCGGCGTAGTGATACTTTGACTTTCTGGTTTTGTTTTGTTTTGTCAAAGAATTGAAGATGAAACGGCGAATCGAGTCCGCTTCAATGTGCACGTTTTGGCTCACCAGATTTACACACTGCAAAGTTTCTTCATGCATAATCTATGTTAATTCCGACTGACAATCTGCTCGGGTGTTTTGACTTAAAACGCGTGCCTCAATGACGAGTCGAGCAAAAACCGTCGAAGCGTAAAGTTTGAAATCTCCGCGGTTAGAGACGGGATAGCGTGTAGATCGCAGCCGCATTGTTTATGCTCGCCGATGTCTTCTAGGCCTCAAACAATCACGCCTCCTAATCAACATGACGCGATGGACGGCTCTAGAAGGGATGTGAAAAGAGAGTTCGTGAAATATCAATGACCAGGGTTCGTGACATTTGGATTCAATGCGCGCCATTCATCCGCTAATTCCTGTAGTCGTGTTGGTCGAACGTAATCCGGAATTGGTCGGTTGCGCGCCAACCCCGACGCAACTGCACCCTTCTTTCTGTTTCATCGAGGGGCGTACAAATATGGGACTTTGGACTGTTTGGTAGTCAATTAAGTCACCCTGAATTCGCTATTTACATACTAATTTTGACCTTCTTTCGAGTCAAGAAGCTCGTTATTGTTGTCCTGTATAGAAGCCTTCAATTCGCTCGTTTTCTCGCTTGCTCGCTGGTTTTGTTTGCCGTATATCATTTGTGACGGTGTCTTGCCTCTAAACAATAGTTTATGCCTTAAAAGCAAATCAAAGCCCGATTCTTCTTGGCTGCAGAAACAATATTGAGTCTGTTGACAGTCCATTATATACATTGTATGCTTTACCAAAAACAATATCTTTTACAGAAATTTGTAAGTCGTTCGTTTCTTTACAGCTGCAGATCTCTAACCATTCTTTTAGTCCAAACAGACGGTCGCGTGTGCATGTACAGCCGCCTTTGAAAGTGGTCTTTGGAAATTTAAATAGTCAATGGTTTGTCTAAACCAATACATCTCTATTCTAAATTCAATTTAAATACACTCAGGCACTTGATTTCTGGATCAACGCGTGCAGACTAGATTTACGTTGGTATTGTTTGCCAAATCGATCAAAGGCGCGTGCTAAAAAAATGAAGCACTCGCGACCAGCGCTTCATTCAGATACTGGCTTCAGTGTAATTCGTAGTGCAGTACGTAACGCGTTACTCATTGCAAATCTTCGGGTCCTTGTTTTCAAACCATAAATAAGAGTGATATAAATCATAGGGCTTAACCCACCAAAATATTTTGTACATAGTAACGTAGTTTTGACCTTTAGCATGGCGTATGACGAAATCGTCCCCTCTCTTTGCGTTGCAGCCCACCATCAATGACGATTTTGAGGAGTGGACGGATGGCCATATGCGGTTCATTTATCGTTGCACGGATCAAGAAGCAAAGAAACACAGCAGCGGCTGGGCTATGCGTAACACCAACAACCACAAGTGTACCATCCTGAAGAAGTCGTGTCTGGGAGTGGTTATTTGCGATAGAGATTGCACCGTTTCAAACGGCGAAAAAGTGAACCTTCGACCGGCTATCTGCGACAAAGCCAGAAAGAAACAACAAGGTAGGTTTGCGTCTATGTTGATATTGTCCCTTGACGTTAATGACCAGAATTTGCTCCTTTGTTATTGCTGATTTACAATGGGAAGTGTTGAAACTGCAATGAATGGACATCCCTCTGCAATCCTACCATCTGCCTGACAGTCGTTTGTAGGGGGAAAACGACTTTAATTTATTCTATTGTCGACAATCGCCAATCTTGATATCTATGTGTGATTTGTTCTGTAGGAAAGCCATGCCCGAACCCAGCTTGCAACGGCAAATTAGAAATCCAACCGTGTCGCGGACACGGAGGTTACCCAGTCACACATTTCTGGCGTCACGAGAACAATGCTATATATTTCCAGTCCAAGGGAGTGCACGACCATCGCCGGCCAGAGGCCAAATTCACCGCCGAAGCACGCCGAAGTCTGAGTACCAAGCGTTATCGCAAACTGTTCAGCTACTTTGCTAAAGAAGGACTGGTAAGTTAAATTCCTTAGACTTTCATCTATAATTAAATTTGCTTCGAATATAACAAAATCTTTGTCGATATCAGAGGATACTTGTTGCTCTCGAGTTAGGAGAAAAAATGACCAGTTTTGGGGTAGATTTATAGTAGACGGTGACCTGTGACTTACAAGAATAGGTTTTACATCCTTTAGCAAACCATGTTCAAATAGAACACACTTATTGTCGATATCCTAGGGTACCTGTTGCACACGATGGAAGGAGAAAAATGGTTGGCCAGCTGGGCGATAGATTCAGTAAAATCGTCACAAAAACAGCGCCATCTAGCGTCGACATAGCAGTACGTCCTGTTATATCGTACATACTTAATTTTCTTTTTTAATTTTCACAGACAAACCAATTCATCCACGGCGTTGATCTGTACATGGTGAAGCCTTCTAGAGCGAAAAGAGCGTCCAGTGATCTTGACCTTGATAGTATGAAAACGGAGCAAAAATCGAAGAGAATATGCCTTCAAAACGAGAACAACTGCGGGTCAAACAACGGTGAGTTGATCTTCTCTGTGAATTTGCAGTGATTTATTTGCAGTCATAATATATATCAGAAGAAAGTTTTGGTAACCAATGCCCGTCACGTTTTTGCTTTAATCATTACTTTTTTTTCGATAATTACAATAGCCATTATGATAAAAATTACTTCATGATAAATGTTATTCCAACTGTAAGTAGGCATCCGGTTATGGGGGCTATACTACACAATTAGCTTGCCACCTAACACGCAGAGCGCAGGGCAAAAGTACAAAGAACTCGTGAGATGGGAACCCCCTATTTTCGTTTCGAATTCTCATCTATGTTGTCTTTTTACTTGGTTCCAGATCATCTGTTCCGTGTCGACGACACCAGATCCAAAGCTGCCACGGCGATGACGACTGTTACAGACCCCGCCCCACTCGACAGCAAGGCGAAAGTCTCCCCGATCCAAATGGTCGAAAACAATTACCAGAGCGTGCCGAGGGGATTCCAAGAGGAAACACTGTATCATCGCAGTTCTCCGATCGACCAACGTTCCCTTCATTGCGCTTTGCCAGGCAGCTATACCACGTCCAACGAGTTCTCCTCTATGAATTTCGTCGACACCGTTGACACTGTCTCGAACGGCTACTATCCGGACACTTCATCACCGCATTCCGTCCATAGCAACGAAGCCATGCTGGACAGCAGGCTGTCCCCGCTCAGCGATCACTATGGCGCCGGCCTGAACACCAGCGACTGCAGTCTGGCGGTTGCATCGAACAGTGAGCCTGTTAAAACTACAAACACTGTCAGCGACGTAACGCAAGTGTTGTCAACCAGTGCACACGAACAATACGACTGTAACACGAGCAACTCCCCACGTGCATATTTACAACTCGACTCGTACACACTGCCTCCGATTAATTCATTTCTCGGACAGCAAGCTGAAAACGGAGCTGTGCCGCAGGGGCCGACATCAGACTTGCACAGCCCTCAACACGTGACAACGACTACAGTCACAGACAGTCACAGCTACAACGGCAACAGTGAGTATACTGAGCCCGCTAACGACGTCTGCGACGACCTGGTCAATATTGAAGGCAAACTATTCGACGAATCCCTAACTGAGACTTGCAGTTCACTTCTGTCTCAGCTCAGAGGTGTGTTGGATTTCCCGGAAGGTTTCGTTGACACTCAGTATTCGCAAGCCAGACCCCAGACCGATTCTGGTTTCCATGACAACAGCTACACCGGACTTAATTTCAGAATCAGTGAAGTGACCAGTTACAACACGCAATACAGAACTGCCACTCGCTTTTCAGAGTACGCCTGGAAGCAGCCAATTGCGGCCTCTTGTGATTTCCAACCCACTTTCACCATGTAGAGATCGCATGGTGGCATCTGCCGCTATCTAACCATTCCTAACCAACCATACTAAAGCAACACAATTTCGGGTATGTTAACGTAAAGGCGTCATTTCTTTGTTTTTAAAAGAAACAAGGCTATAACATTTCGTCTCTATAGCATTTTATATAAAAAATAGGCAAAAATCGATAAAAATTGTCACCTAACATTAGTACGACAAATAGAAAACAGTTCTTTTAATCTCTTTCTACTGGCCAGAGAAAACCCAACTTTCATGTGACCGCTAGTTTGGCAGCTTTTCAGAACTTTTATTTTGTAGAAACGTAGCAGAAAAAGAGCCTTTCCTCAATATTAGACAAAAAATATACACTATAACCGTGCTGTATATACCGTGTAGATGCATTATAAAATTAATAGCTATGTTGATGTAAGGGTTTCTTCTAACATGTATCGATTGTGCAATCAGAGTTATTATTTAATTTTTTTAACAGTCTTCAGGCTGGTTTTTGATAATCTAGAATATGGCGCTTTTTATTCAATTACAGCTTTATAGATGAAATGTACAGTTCCATTGGTTTTTGAAGATTTCGATGATAAAAATACAGTTCTCTTTAGGAAGAAACATAGGAATACTGCTTGTCTATATTTTCATAAGAGACCATATGCCTTTTTTCTACTTTTATATGTTTTGTCTATTATTGTAGACATACGTCACAGTACAGCGTTACGCTGTTGTTTTTTATGAATCAGTCAACTATCGGGGCTGACTTTTTTAAAATGTAAAGTAAAATAAATCACTTTTCATGAATATTACACCTTGTTTTAGTGTGCATTATTCACTTTGTTAAGTTTACATCCACGCTTGCGTATTGTGCGTATTGGTCTTTAGCGCAACATTCTGCGAAAAAAACACCCGCTTCTTCAAGAGCCATTGTTCTGAGCGCTGTGGGGAATGACCGGGTGTAAGAATTTGAGATATCACCTGTTGAACATCTTTATATGAACAATGATGATACTGCTGTATAATCTCGTGTCATACCCACACATAAATGTGACTCTCTAATAGAGTCCAGCAGTTCATTTAGCATATTAGGCATTCTTTGCGGGGAGACTGTGCATATGTAATATCATAGACAATAGAAGCGAGTCTATATTGTAATAGAGAGGTCTTCAGCAACTGTTATGTATCGCGTTGAAAGTGGTGTTATCATAGAGACGGGGAGTGATTGTGAAATTACTACTCCCATGCGAGATACAGAACGCATTTAAAAAGTTCAGTCAACGAATAGATTTGAACATTTTTGCCACTGGTAAATGTTATTTTACATATTCAAAGCATATAACAAATCAGGCTCGTGTTCTGATATACACGCCATTGTACCCTATGATCATACGGGATAAAATGCTAGAGTTCGTGATTTTTATTAGAAGAATGTTTTGTTTTCGACTCAAGATCATGCCAGACGAACGTTCGCCCGTTGGGGAGTTGAAAGAAGTATATATTATAGAACACAGAAGTTAACTGATATGATTATGGCGTTATATGCCTTGAAAGGATCATACACGACCACTTTCTACTGTCAGGAAAGCCCAACTTTCACGAATACACCTTCCGACGC
Organism: Ptychodera flava; assembly: GCF_041260155.1. Classification (NCBI taxonomy): domain Eukaryota; kingdom Metazoa; phylum Hemichordata; class Enteropneusta; family Ptychoderidae; genus Ptychodera; species Ptychodera flava. The sequence continues at coordinate 38,543,422 of NC_091932.1, forward strand.
TGTAGTTATGGAGTTTGACAATGGACGTCACAGGTCACTGGCAGTTTTGTTTGCGACTCAGCAAACCACAACACCATATGGTAGTACCATGACAATAATATATTCACTGTGTTATGGTACGGCGCGCCAAATGTTTCAAAATATTTATCGTCATAGAGTAAAAATAAACTGTCAAATTTTCTTTCTAAAAAAGTCTTAAACGTGTATGAATAATAAAGAAAAAAGTTCTTTCGTCCATATTATTGCATTTTATTAATGTACCTTTTCATAAAAATAGCATTCATTTGAAAATACGTGTCATTAAATATTTGAATGCGTCTGTACAGATAAAGATGACGTGCAACCGTCTTTCTTGATTGAAATAAAAATTCGATGGAATTACGGAAGAAAATAACCGAGAAAAGTATTATTGCAAAAAAGGGCAGAATGTTATGTAATGCTTAATTGTAAAATATTCTTTAAACCGTAATGAGAAGATAAACTTTTCAAAAATTTGGAAATACCACACTCCCATACTTATTGACGTACACATACACGTGTATTTGATATAAAGGTGCAATGAATGCTGATTATAAGAGAAAAAAGAAAAAAAATCAAGCACACACAAAAAATATTGAAATGATTAAAAACAAAACCACAAATAGTACTTGCACTACTACCAAAAAACAAAACGAACCACCATCAGGTCTGACTAAAAAAGAAAGAGAATCACAAAAGTCGACCGAGATCGCGCCGGCGTTGAGGCTGTAAAGAAACCAAAACGAGGTCAGCTTGGGAAAAAACCAAAGCGAGGTTACAAAAAAAAAAAAAAAAAAAAAAAAAAAAAAAAAAAAAAAAAAAACCTCAGTAGAAAAAAAAGAGGCCCGTGCGAGAAAAGAAAACAGAGTGGGATACCCCGCAGAAAAAGCCCAACATGAAAATTGAATAATTGTCAACGTCATGATTGTTACAGTTTAATGCCAGAGGGTTTTGGATCATCACACTCGGATGTTGGACAAGATATGTGGGGTATTTCAGCGATAAACATCTCAGCTTCTAGTCTTCAATATCATCTCATGGACGTCCAAGTTACCGACATGTCCCATTCTATATTAAACAGTTACCAGTTTTGGTTATAGGGTGGACAAAACACTCGTGGTGGTTCGTCGGCTGCCAGCGGTCCTCTCGCTCCAATGTACACTCGAGGTGGTAAGCCAGCGGCCGGCGGTCCTGTCGCTAGTACAGTAGGTCTACACGCCGGCAACCAGCGATCCCCTCGCTGTAAAGTGTAGGGCCGCCTCTCCCAAACCATAGACAGTCTGTGCCCAAACCCCAACAAAACGATGGCTTGCCGCTAGCCCACGGTTACGTGTGGTTCGATACACAGCGGCCGCCGTGTGGGTATGCATAGTAAAATTGCATACCACCATGGATGTTTACATCCATGATACCACGCAGCGCGCAGCGCCCTAGTTCTGTATGGCAGGGCTGTGTGTTACCGGCGTGACTCGGCTATGTATCGAACCACACACGTATCCCGTTTGTTTAGCCTCTGAACGGAGTGTGGCAAAGGCAAAAATACTCGGGCTGAAACACTCCGTTAAAATTTGAGGCAACGTTTTCACTAGTACATGTAGAACGCGAACTCGCCCGACTTGACAAACACTGATCAAGCAGCCGCTATTTCTCTGTATACTGTAGCTCTGAGTGGCAGGGCCGGGCTGTGAGTTACCGGATACGGCCAGGCCGTATAACACCGGCGTTATACGGCCACGCCGTATAAAGCCGGTAACTCACAGCCCTGCCCTGCCACCCAGAGCTATGTATAGGCTACTGCACAAATATCGTAGCTCCATATATTGGACTGTGTGGATATAAAGATTTCTGCAATGGGGATCGACATGTCGTGTATGTGCCGGTCGAGCCCTGCGAGTATAGTGAGAGTGTCTGGCGTTGCGAAGGCCGGACACTCTCGCCATACTCGTAGTCGTAAGGCTTGTACGTAGTTGCGTCGCTCGTCTTGTCGAACACGGAAAACGATGGACGTTCTCTCAACACGCGGCAGATTTCTTCAAAACTATTCATTTTATCATGATTTGGGTGATCTTTGAGGATAGACGAGGAATTAGCAAACAACAAGGTGGTTTATTATCATGGTATTTGAACCCGATGTATCGAACCACACGTATAAAACTGTGTAGAAATCATGTAGGCCAAAAGGCGATGACAGTGCGGCTCGGTGGAAGGCCTGCAGCGAGCTCCCTGCCATACCGCGCCTAAGGGACTGGACATAAATTACAGGGGGGGGGGGCCGGTGTTTTTCGAAAAACCGCTGCGTAAAAAATAGTGACCCTTCAAAAGTTCATGCACAAAAATTAGTGACCCTCCCCCTTATCCGTGCATGAAAATAAGTGACCCTCCCCTGTTACTCAATACCCCCAAAAAAACCCGCAATGTGTTAAAGACCCCCTTCTGACTTGCTATACTTTTTAAGTCGCCCTCCCGAAAGGAAGGCAAAATGTGGGCGATATAACGCGTTGTCCAAAAAATATCAAATCATATGTGTGTGATATTCATGTAAATGTACTTTGCTTGAAGTGGCAGGTAAAAAGTGCATGCCTGTACAAAAAATGTAATTTTTAGATTTTATCGATAATGTTGATTCACTGTACATGTAGTCGACTATAAGAAAACTACGAACGTGTATTTTCCAGTATAAAACTAGCTATATCTGTTCATATACAGATGTTTAATAACTGATATAGATATACTTAATTAGCATGGGTTGTTTACAAGTGCACATGTGAACAAGATATTTGATTTTGGAATTTCTCTCAAAATGTTGATCCACTATACATGGGAGTCTATGACAAAACTATACATGGGAGTCTATGACAAAACTGTCAAAAAATTTTCAGAATTAAAAAGTTGCACTATTTGTGCATATATGGACCCTGAATAATTGACATAATTGTGCTTGATTAGAAGAGGGTGGTAAAATGTGCATCTGTGTACAATAACTTTGTTTTTGAAATTTCGCATAAAATGTTGATCCACTATACATGGGAGTCTATGACAAAACTGTAAAAAAAAATTTCAGAATTAAAAAATATGCACTATTTGTGTATATATGACCCTGAATAATTGACATAATTGTGTTTGATTAGAAGAGGGTGGTAACACGTGCATCTGTGTACAATAACTTTGTTTTTGGAATTTCGCATGAAATGTGGATCCATTATACATTGTAGTCTATGAAGAAACTATGAATAATTTTTTTTAAATACAAAACTTGGCAAATCTGTGTATTTATGTATGCTTGATTATTGGTATAATGTTCATGATTAGACTAGAGTAGTTTCAAGTCAATGGGTGTGCAAGAAATTTGATTTTGGCATATCACTTAAATGTCCATTCACTATACATTGCAGTCTATGATGAAACTATGAATATTTTTTTCCAATACAAAAATAGGAAAATCTGTGCATTTATGTACACTTGATTATTGGTATAATGTTCATGATTAGACTAGAGTAGTTTCAAGTCAATGGGTGTGCAAGAAATTTGATTTTGGAATTTCACTGAAATGTCCATTCACTATACATGGCAGTCTATGATGAAACTATGAATAATTTTTTTCCAATACAAAACTTGGTAAACCTGTGCATTTATGTACACCTAATTATTAGTATTAATATTCATGATTAGACTAGAGTGGTTTCAAGTCAATGGTTGTGCAAGAAATTTGATTTTGGCATATCACTTAAATGTCGATTCACTATACATTGCAGTCTATGATGAAACTATGAATATTTTTTTCCAATACAAAAAAAGGAAAATCTGTGCATTTATGTACACTTGATTATTGGTATAATGTTCATGATTAGACTAGAGTAGTTTCAAGTCAATGGGGTGTGCAAGAAATTTGATTTTGGAATTTCACTGAAATGTCCATTCACTATACATGGCAGTCTATGATGAAACTATGAATAATTTTTTCCAATACAAAACTTGGTAAACCTGTGCATTTATGTACACCTAATTATTAGTATTAATATTCATGATTAGACTAGAGTGGTTTCAAGTCCATGGTTGTGCAAGAAATTTGATTTGGAATTTCACCAAAATGTTGATTCACTATACATTGTAGGCTATGAGGAAACTACAAATAACCCATAGGTTATCTGATCCTAAATTGTTATTCAAAAGTTGTTTGACCTGAAGCTTCCAGTTGTTATTGATGACACTATGCACTATTCTGAATAGTTTGTATTCTGTCAATGTCCTCAAAAATTAAAAAATGTACATACAGCGACATGAACGTTTGACACCGACCTATACCCAATGTATTGTCAATGGGAGAATGATGTCAAATAAGTAATCTCCCAAATTGTTATTGAAAGAGTCATTATAGGGGACAGTTATGCACAATAGTGTTGAATAAGTAGAAATCATAACAACTTAAATCAATGTGGCTGCTTGGATCATCAATACATTGTTTATTATACCTGAAATTTGCGCCCGAAGGGCGCGCCGAAAATGGTAATGGCAGAAAATGAAAGTGCCAGGAGGTATTTTTTCTTTTTTCAGTATTCCATAACGTGCACATGCAATTTCAGCTTTGATGCATGAAAAAAGGTGACCCTCCCCCATAGCCTTGCACAAAATTTTATGACCCTTCAAAAATGCTTGCGCGAAAAATGGCGACCCACCCCCAAAAAACACCGGCCCACCCCCCCTGTAATTTGTGTCCAGTCCCTAAGGCATCAATATGTTCGCAGTGTTGCTATGAAGGGTCATGGGTTGTACGTCTCGCTCGTGATCTGACCTGTTTACTGCCTGAAATTGGCTCAGTTAACTTGACTCTCTGGAACTATTCACTGTTAACTTGGACGTTCTTTAGGTGATATTGCCCACTTCATTTCATCAAGTATGGTTTCAAGTAGAGCAGGGCCCAGCCAAACAGAGCTAGGTTTCAAGATGTCACGTTATCATTGAAATGCTCAATTAATATTTCGTCAAACATTGTAGTATGTGGTGATCGGATTCCCCGCTGTTGGGGATTCATTGATCGAAGGAAACGTGAACCATGAGTTTTTTGAATAAAATAATTGTAATTTCGGGCTTGTTTTTTTTTTCTGTGGCGAGTGCTCGTTTTTTTCTTTTTTTTTCTTTTTTTTTTTTGCTGTGGCGAGTCCTTATTTGTTTTTTTCTTTCCACAGGCCAACGCGTTTTTTGTATCTCTGTTCATGGCATTTTTTATTTTTTTCGTTTTTATTTTATTTTATTTTATTTTTTGTAGATGAGATCCACTTTTGTTTAGAGCCATCACTGCCGAATTTTTTCACCGATTTTCTCTCTTTACTGTCAAAGCGGCTGGTGATTCATATTATATGTTTGATTATCTATAATACGTTTATTATGAGACGTAGTGCTTTTTAATTTTCTTAAGTACATAAATAATTTTATGTATGCATAGCTTTTTTGTCTGATTCTTTTATAATATTTTTCTGTATGTGGTTCACGTTTTTATTTTTTGTACTATTTTTTCCGAGTGGTAGTAGTGATTTTTAGTGATTTTCTTGTGAATTTTGTGGACGTACCACTGTATAACATATTTTTCTTTTTTTGTAAAATCAGCACTAATTACACCTTTTACGCGAACTATTATACGTGTATGTATGTCGATAAGTATGGATGTATGACTTTTTCAAATCGTTGAAAATGGTTTATTTCCAGATTACGCTTAAAAATTTTTTCTCAAGTTAAAATGAAGTATTAAATGACATTTCTGTCTTTTGTTTTTTAATTATACTTTTCTTACTTATTTCCTTCCTAATGAGACCGAATTTTTATTCAATTGAGAAAGACAGTCTATTTTTGCACTGAATCGATAAATATTTTTGAAACATTTGGCGCGCCGTAGTTATGGATATTCTATCTTGTAACAGTATGTTTATTTCTAGTATTAAGTTTCTTATCACCAATGGCGATGTGTAATTCTATGACTTCTCGAGGAACTAAGTGTGTGACCTACGACCTTGCCTGAATCAGTAGTTGCTGCTAGGGCTGGTCGATTTCATCATCACAATTATCGGCCGACGTTTAGTTGTCCGCATACTACCATACCCAGCACTAAACTTGGCTGACATTTGTTCCTCATAACTCACTCTTCAGCCGAAACTTCTTTTTTTCTTTTATCTTTGCATTGAGGGACCATGATTATAACATCACGTCTCAGTCACGATGCAGTTTTAACAGTAGTAGCGACCGTTTATGATGATTGAGGTACACCGCTCACAATCTGATTCAAATCAGATGTACAGACGCCGAAGTTTCACCTTTACTCGATCTTAACCGTTGTTGTTGGTTGATAGTCGGCTCATCACTTAAAATGCAATGAAATATGACCGACGCCATACAATATCCCGTTCAAATTACATGCTGGGCCCTGGCGAATTAAAATCAAAGAACTGTTATTAACTGCTTCGACAGGATGCAGCTTGTTAATACGTCACCATTTGCGTGTAGTAGACTCACACATAGACAGATCATCAGCTTTCAAAAACATCGATGTGACGCTGAAACAAGAATCTGAGTACATTTGGAAATTTGCAACTTGAATGAAAATACCGTGCCAGAGGTATAAAGTCAAATAGAGTAATTTGTCTTGCAAAGATTGTCGTGTCTTTCAACTTTAGTGTTAGTTGTCTATTCTCGTGCACAAATGAAAGCCCTCTTTACTTGACCAAGGTTCGTTTATCGTTTATGTAAAGTTTCAGTAACACCATCATGTTTGATTTTCACGACACCTTTCAAACAGATTCGCCTGTGAGCGTGGCATGAAATACAGACCAATTTCTGTTGGTTTATTTTTACTGCAGACAGATGTAGAAAAGCCAGTCCTTGCCATAGGCATTGAAGTCGACACTGATCAGTGTAAACAATTTGCCATATGGTTATCAGTAGCTTCGCGTGGTCTAAATGTGTAAATGATTACAAGTGTTACTTCGTGAGGTTGTAACCTTTTGGCAACGAGATCTGAGCGGGCTCCTCCATATTAGATGTAGTGCCCGGATGTAGTGAATTTAGTGAGGAAACTATCCGTTCAATCTGATTAAACTCAGATGTAGAGTACGGTGACGTCTTTACTCGGTATCTCATGCTGTCGCCTCTCACTACTGTGGTAGTGAGAGGCGACAGCAATAACCGTGTAAGTATAGACGTCGCCGTACTCTACATCTAATTTTAATCAGATTGCTATCCCTTACTACGGCGCGCCAAATGTTTCAAAAATATTTATCGATTCAGTGCAAAAATATACTGTCTTTCTCGATTGAAATAAAACTTCGGTGTCATTAGGAAGAAAATAAGTAAGAAAAGTATAATTAAAAAACAAAAGATAGAAATGTCATTTAATACTTCATTTTAACTTGAGACAAAATCTTTAAAGCGTAAACAATTTTCAATGATTTGAAAAAAACATACATCCATGCTTATCGACATACATACACGTATAATAGTTCGCGTAAAAGGTGCAATGAGTGCTGATTTACAAAAAAGTGTAAAATATGTTATACAGTGGTACGTCCACAAAATTCACAAGAAAATCACTAAAAACCACTACTACCACACGGAAAAAATATTACAAAAAATGAAAATGTGAACCACATACAGAAAATCATTATAAAAGAATCAGACAAAAAAAGAGTCATGCATACATAAAATTATTTATGTACTTAAGAAAATTAAAAAGCGCTACGTCTCATAATAAACGTATTATAGATAATCAAAAATATAATATGAACCACCAGCCGCTTTGACAGTAAAGAGAGAAAATCAGAGAAAAAATTCGGCAGTGATGGCTCTATACAAAAGTGGACATCATCTACAAAAAATAAAATAAAATAAAATAAAATAAAATAAGATAAAAATAAAAAATAAAAAATGCCATGAACACAGGAAATACAAAAAAACGCGTGGGCCTGTGGAAAAAGAAAACAAATGAGCACTCGCCACAGCCAAAAAAAAAAAGAAAAAAAGAAAGAAAAAAACCGAGCACTCGCCACAGAAAAACAAAACAAAACGCGCGAAATTACAATTAATTTATTCAAAAAACTCATGGTTCACGTTTCCTTCGATCGATGAATCCCAAACAGCTGGGAATCCGATCACCACATACTCCAATGTTTGACGAAATATTAAATGAGCATTTCAGTGATAACTTTGACATCTAGCTCTGTTTGGCTGGGCCCTGCCACGCATAGCTACTTGAAACCGTACTTGATGAAGTGAAGTGGGCAATATCACCTAAAGAACGTCCAGGTTAACAGTGAATAGTTCCAGAGAGTCAAGTTAACTGAGCCAATTTTAGGCAGTCCACAGGTTAGATCACGAGCGAGACGTACAAACCCATGACCTTTCATAGCAACACTGCGAACATAAGCTTATCTATGCCTTAAGCGCGGTATGGCAGGGAGCCCACTGCAGGCCTTCCACCGAGCCGCACTGTCATCGCCGTTACATGATTTCTACACAGTCTATACGTGTGGTTCGATACATCGGGTTCCAATACCATAATAATAAACCACCTCGTTGTTTGGTAATTCCTCGTCTATCCTCAAAGATCACCCAAATCATGATAAATTGAATAGTTTTGAAGAAATCTGCCGCGTGTTGAGAGAACGTCCATCGTTTTCCGTGTGTCGACAAGATGAGCGACGCAACTGCCCCTACAAGCCTTACGAGTATGGCGAGAGTGTCCGGCCTTCGCAACGCCAGACACTCTCACTATACTCGCAGGGCTACCCAGCTAGACCGGCACATACAAGACATGTCGATCCCCATTGCAGAAAGCTTTATATCCACACAGTCCAATATATGGAGCTACGATATTTGTGCAGTAGCCTATATACACAGCGCTGGGTGCAGGGCTGTGAGTTACCGGCGTGCGTTATACGGCCAGGCCGTATAACAACGGTAACTCACAGCCCTGCCTCCCAGAGCTACAGAGAAATAGCGGCTGCTTGATCAGTGTTTGTCAAGACGGGCGCGTTCGCGTTTTAAATGTACAAGTGAAAACGTTGCCTCGAATTTAAACGGAGTGTTTTAGCCTGACTATTTTTGCCTTTGCCACACTCCGTTTAGAGGCTAAACCCAAGGGATACGTGTGTGGTTCGATACATAGCGGCCGCTGCGCTGCGTGGTATGCAATTTTACTATGCATACCCACACGGCGGCCGCTATGTATCGAACCAGACGTAACCGTGGGCTAGCAGCAGCCATCGTTTTGTTGGGGTAGGACTCCATGGTTTGGGCACAGACTGTCTATGGTTTGGGAGAGGCGGCCCTACACTTTACAGCGAGGGGATCGCTGGTTGCCGGCGTGTACTGTACTAGCGACGGGACCGCCGGCCGCTAGCTTACCATCTCAAAGGGGTACATTGAGGCACGCCATGAGCGAGGGGACCGCTGGCAGCCGACGAACCACCACGAATGTTTTGTCCACTTGTAACTGTTTAATATATAGAATTGGACGTGTCGGTAACTTGGACGTCCATGAGATGATATTGAAGACTAGAAGCTGAGAGTTATCGCTGAAATACCCAAAATATCTTGTCCAACATCCGAGTGTGATGGTGTAAAACCCTCTGGCACTAAACTCTAACAATCAGATTGAGAATTATTCAATTTACATGTTGGGCTTTTTCTGCGGGGTGTCCCACTCTAAATTCTTTTCTCGAACGGGCCTCTTTTTTTCTACTTTTTTTTTTTTTTTTGGTAACCTCGTTTTCGTTTTTTTGGGTTTTTTTTTTGTAACCTCGTTTTGGTTTCTTTTCAGCTTCAACGCCAGCGCGATCTCGGTCGACTTTTCAGTTGTGATTTTCTTTCTTTTTTTGTCAGACCTGATGGTGGTTCGCTTTGTTTTTTTGTAGTAGTGAAAGTACTATTTTTGGTTTTGTTTTTGAGCAGTTCAATATTTTTTTGTGTGTGTGCTTGATTTTTTTTGCTTTTTCCCTTATAATCAGCATTCATTGCACCTTTATATCAAATACACGTGTATGTACGTCAATAAGTATGGGATTGTGGTATTTTCAAATTTTTGCAAACAGTTTATCTTCTCATTACGGTTTAAAGGGTATTTTACAATTAAGTATTACATAACATTCTCCCCTTTTTTGCAATAATACTTTTCTCGTTTATTTTCTTCCGTAATTCCATCGAATTTTTATTTCAATCAAGAACGACGGTTGCACGTCATCTTTATCTGTACAGACACATTTTAATATTTAATGACACATATTTTCAAATGAATGTTATTTTTGTGAAAAAGTACATTAATAAAATAAAATGATATGGACGAAAGAATTTTTTTCTTTGTTATTCAAACACGTTTAAGACTTTATTTAGAAGGAAAAATTGACAGTGTATTTTTACTCTATGACGATAAATATTTTTGAAACATTTGGCGCGCCGTACCCTTACAACAAGACCACAAAACCTGTGATGAGACCAGCAAAGAATGAGCAATGGTTGAAACGTACATCTATCACCTCTACTTCTCATCTTCATCAGATTGGCGAGATGTGTACTTTGCAACCGCCACTCTATGGACAAACAAAAGCCCTTCTCTCTTTTACATTGTAAAATTTGAATATTTCACCAACTGATATCAGCAGAAAGTTACTGACATCGAGCATGCAGCCACGTATGACTGTCAACGAGAAAACAAAACCAAAAATCGAACATTACGTTAAGGTCTGAATAAGCAAATCTGTAAATTTCAACCCTGATGGCGCTCTGTTCAAAAAAGCGTTTTACTTTGAAGGCGATATGACTCCCACGACTTTGGTTCGGGAGCCGTCATTATTTACGGCCTGGGGGAGGGTCGGATGAATTTCATCGGAAACTCCGAAATTTAGAGTAACGTTAACCCCCTGCCAACCATGGTGAATTTGAATAGCCCCCTCTCTAACTCAGAAATTTCGAATGGCCCCCACCCACCTAGAAAATTCAATACCAATACATGTATTTGTAAAATTACAAAAATACAGCAGTAGGAAAGACCCTCAAATCCTGATGTACCCTGCCAGATTATCATCGGTTATGTCATGACGGTTGGAAAAGGTGAAATCAACAAAATGATATTCAAAGTGACAACAAAATACAGATAAAAAAGCTCACGCTATAACCAGTATCAAACCATATTGTTTATTTTGATGAGTACCCGGGGATGGGTATCATAGCAGGGTTTTCACTAGGATATCTGACTTGGTAGAATTTGAAAGGACGGGGTGGAGAACACGCGAGAGCCTGAAGGGGATCAGACGGGGCTGTTCCATATCTTGGATGGTAAATTTTGAGAAATTGATGTGTGCAATGGTGCAGTCTACAATCTTGAACCCCATCTTATGCTATCCCCAAGGGGAGAGCACAGAGGAGTTCCCCCTCTTGTATGGAAAATTTTGTGAATTTGGTGTGTATAATGGTGCAATTTGAGGGGTGTTTCAATTTATTTTGCACTCGGTAAAATTGTTTGAATATGACATTGAATACTAATATTTTTATTGCATTATTTGCATGATCAGTGTTTGAGTCAGTCAACAACCAAACACTGACAATACAGTTTGTGAAAAACAGTTCTCAGTTTGGCAGAGATTGGAGACCAAAGAAAATGCAGGAATGGAAATTCTTTGACCTTGGCTAATTTCTCAAGCTGCAAGCTTCTATTGAAAAGCCCGAATACGGTATGGTTGAAATGTCAAAAAGGTTATTGAACTAAAGTCAATTAAAATATATGTTTCTGTGATGATAAAGGATGAATTCATAACAGTTCAATTTTGTGCTGTGTCCTGTGAAAAATTTGAGAAATTGATATGTGCAATGGTGCAGTCTGATGCAACCTGGGAGGTGTTCTCATAATTTTGCCTTTCAATAGTAAAACTGTTAGAACATCCCAGAGGGAGAGCACGAGAGGGGGTCTCCCCTCTGGCATCGAAAATTTTGAGAAATTGATGTGTGCAATGGTGCAATCTGAGATATGTTTCAATTTATTTCACACAAAAAATTGAGTAATCCCCCATCTTCCTCTCCACATTTTGAGCAACCCCCTCGAAGTTTTCAGTTTGCAAATATGCAAATATCTCTTATGTATTAAAGCTACGCGCCTGAAGGGCGCATCGACAACTGTAACTGAATGATACAATTCATGACTGGCATAATCGACGTTATGAAAGTCAAAACACAAGCAAGGGCATGCTGTCACTGAACTTGAACGAAATCAGTGTGAACTCAAAACGTACAAACAAATAAGACCCTGCCGCCAGCACATTTGACCGAAACTTTTCCCGGCAGTTAGTAAGACTTGTCAACTGAAACGGGAAGCCGATTAGACTGCCTTCACAAAAATGGCTGGAGAAACTCGGGGGGATTCGAAAATTCTTTGGGTTATCGAGGGGGACTTGAAAGTTTTGTTCTGCCTATGGGGGACCTGAAAATATTTTGGTTCCCAACATTTTGATGTCATCCAATGTTTCTAATGTCAGTAACAAGTAAGCAAAATCTGGAACCGTTTTTCGCATTTTATGACTTTAAAATGTAAAATGTATGAATGGAATTAAATTTTCGTAAAAACGACAAGTTGGCCTTGTAACGGGGCAGAACCTGCAACTGTTTGTATTTTTTTTCAATGTTTCTAAGCACTGTATCAAATACAGTTTTTTGATGTCTCTCCATAGCATGCTGAAACTCACAATGTTTAGTTTTTAAACAAATTCTGTCTATCTAAATAAGCTTATTGGTGATAATTGAAATAGAGCCTAGACTGAGAGGTATTTGTCAACGATACAGATGCATGGAACACATACACAGGCTGTGTTGGCAAGCTGAATACTAGACAGCTCACCATGCTGTAGGGAGTAGAACAAGAACGCAGTTGTATATAAACTGAACAAAAATATTGTGAAAATACTAAGTTAATACAGCTACTGCCCCTCTACAGCCTATACGGCAGTGTCACTGTCACTGCATACCGGCAGTGACAACGATGGCTCTGACTCTGATGTAGTTGAAGAAGAGTTTGGGTCATAGGGCACTCAATTGACAGTGATACATACTTGTACACATGATCAGGCCAGTGGGCTACACATGAAAGACGAGGAGACTTAACAGTTACCGGTGATTTTTTGAATTCTGGCATATGAGAATAATCAAATATTAGAGAAAAAAGATGGGGTCACCAAACTTGATTTTCTACAAATGTAGGCCGTTTTTCTCTAATATCAATATATACTGTATAATCTTTATCTTAAATGCTTCGTCACCTTAAAGTAATGTTGTGTTATTCCTTATTATATAATGAAATTTTCATATCTCATCGCACAATAGCACAAGTAACGTTGTTTCTCCCGTGTCGGTGTTCTTTTTGTATAAATCCATATCGGGAAAACTTAAACTTAAACCTACAGAAACCTTCGCCGTGTATCGAACGACTTACCACTGTGTGTAAACCCTGTACATCACAATTTTACAAAAATAAACGATAGAATGAGCCATTCGATAGGATTGAATGTCTGAGCAATGTCTGAGAAAATGGTTGTTCGTGAAATTTTGGGGTTAAATTTTAGGAGTGGTTTAACTATGGAAATCCGGTCACGACATGCGACCTGCGACTTCAAAACTGTGACCTGCGTCCCGCATGCGTGTTTGTCAAACTGCGACCTGCGATTTCCGGGTGCTCTGGCCTAGCTGCCACCTGCGAGTTTGAAACTGCGACCTGCAAGATCACGACCTTATCCATGATTTTAGGTATTTGGTGTTTATTGAGAATATGAAAAGCAGTCACAAGTAATATCAGTGATAGATGGTGTCATAAGAAAGAGATGAGCTTCGATGACACAGCTGTGTTGGCCTTCGTGTTGTTCGGTTGCTTTCTATCTAAGGCCGCGTTCAAAAAAGTGGTGAGGGGGGCTGGAGGAATTCGGGGGGATACGAAAATTTTTGGGGTAGTCGAGGGGGGGGGACTTGAAAGTTTTGCTCTGCCTACAGGGGGACCTGAAAATATTTTGACTCCCAACATTTTAATGTCGTCCAATGGTTCTAATGTTAGTAATAATTAAACAAAATCTAGAACCGTTTTGTCATATTTTATGTCTTTAATCTCGAAAAAGTCTAAAAATGTATGAATACCATTAAATTTTCGTAGAACAAGTTGCCTTGTAATGGGGCAGGAGCTACAACTGTTGATAATTTTTCAATATTTCTATGCAATGTATCAAACACAGTTTCTTGGCGTCTCTCTACAGCATGCTGAAAACACAATATTCAGTTTGTCAACAAAGCCCGTTTGTCTAAATATTGGTGATAATTGAATGATGCAAATGCACGGTACACGTAGGCTGTGTTGGCAAGCTGAATACTGGATAGCTCAACATTCTGTAGGGAATAGAACAAGAACACAATTGTATAAAGTGAACAAAAATATTGTCAAAATAAAAAGTTAATACAACTACTGCCCTGCTACTACATCAGTACTGGCAGTGACAGTGATACAGAAGAGTTTCGGTCATGGGACACTCAGTTGACAGTGAAACATACATCTACTTGTTCACAAGATCCAGCCAGAGAGCAACACATAGAAGACTAGGGGACTAACAGTTACCATGGATTTTTGAATTCTGGCATATGAGAACAATCAAGTATTAGAGAAAAAAGATGGGGTCACCATAATTGATCTTATACAAATGTACGATGAAAAGTCAGTTTTTATAAAATCACTTAAAATCAATATATAAAACCATTCATTTCAAGTTCATGCATTGAATGAAATTTTCACATCTCATTGTACCAATAACATAAAAGTAAAACTTTGAACAGTAAAGACTCTTATTTAAATGGAAAAATGTGTGACTAAATGGAATCTTTTATTTTTTATCAAATTTGCCATTATTACACCGTAAAACTTCTGAGATTAAAACATTAATTACATGGAATATTTTAACCTTCCAGTATTGTCAATTTTGTAAAACATTTTATGAGTGGCATCTAAGTTGTATATGTCTTGTACTTTTGAAAAAAAAAATTGATGGGTCAATGTGCTCATTTTTTCACAATTTGGTTAAACGTAGCTAGGAATACACAATTTTTATACTCTCTCATGATTGTCATTTTGTGTGCTTTTCAGCTGGTGCCATTGAACTGGCCAGAGTTGGATAAACTCAAGTCGGCTTAGACTGAGAAATCCAAAAAGTTCACTGATGCATTTAAAAATGAATCAATTTAAGAACTTGCCCTAGGTATATGGCTCTACAACCTGCTGATAAGAGATAGTGTTGAACATTTGCGTGCAGAACGACACATTACATGTTTTTTTTACTCTGCGTGCATTCCTTATAAATATGCGGCTATATGGTAATTGGGGGGGACTTGAACATTTTTGAGGGTATTGAGGGGGGGCACTTGAAAATTTTTGAGGGTATTGAGGGGGGATCTGAAAAAAGATAAGATTTCAATCGCGATTCCTCCAGGCCCCCCCCCCCAATTTTTTGAACGCGGCCTATAAAGGAAAATGAGGGCAACTCCACACATCGGCTCTACCAAGATTGTTTAATATTATGATATGGTGAATAAAAGGATCATGCATTTATTTTGCGTGGAATACATGGCGAGACACCGGTGAATCGATAGTGCTTTGACATTAGTCATGTGATCTGGGTCCTCGGTAAACCGGTTTGTTGATGGAGGGACCGTGTCTTAACGGTGTTTCGGAACCAAAAATGGGGTTCCTTCATCAGTCGCTCTCTTGTTTTGTATCCCCTCCGCTTGGTTATGTGATGAAGTCATCTTCGTCCGCGAGGAGAAGCCAGATTCGTTATTGAGAGTTAGCCACTATTGACTGACTCTATAGTGAGCGATCCGGTGTGTGGTGTCATATTAGAATTAACATGACCCAGCATCGACCGGAGTTTCTGGACGCTTATTCTCGACCGTGGGTCATCCGGGCGGCACTTGCGGTTTTTTACGTCATTTTTGCGTCACAGGGCCCTGAAGAGGTTCGGATTTTTCAACCACCAAAACAATATTCAAAGTTTCAATACACTTAAATGACATAACTTTTCGTTCTGCTTTTTCCACACAATTTCGGTATCATTCCCTCTTCTGTATCGTCTGAGCTCTCATTCACCTCGCTGGTACGCGTTTCACCTACTGACGTCACTCCGCGGTCGAGAATAAGGGTTTTTGTTTTAGGGCATATTTTGAGCGTTGCTAGTGCTCGTTATGTTAACAGTAAATGTTGTACTAATCTGACAACGATTAGTTTGTTTTAGGCATTTAAATCGATTATCCGAACTTTTCCTTTATATTGACAAACACGCATGTCGCAGTTGTGAACTCGCAGGTCACAGTTTGACAAACACGCAGACTAGGGTACCCAGCTAAGGAGCGCCTGTGACCTAGGTCTAAATGCCGAAGTCGCAGGTCGCATGTTTCATACTCGCAGGACGCAGGTTTTGAAGTCGCAGGTCGCATGTCGCAACGGGATTTCCATATTTAACAGATTTGCTTTGGTTGGTGAAACTTTTCTATTACGCGCCACGATATTTTAAGTGTGGCGGGTTGAAGTTTTCCATGGTAAGTTTTCCATGGTAGTCGTCTCCGGGCGGAAGCGACAGCGCTCCCAGCAGAGTCTGGGTCACCGAGACTACTCAAGGGACGGCAGTCAGACGCGCTAGCTGCTGGGCCTTTGTTTTTGATGTCTTGAACACATCAGCACTAACGATGCTCGACCATAAGTTTTTTCCACGGTCCCTCCACAAAAGACGGCGAGTCTCAAAACCCAGACCGAGACGAGTCGAGACGAGACCATAATGACCCCTCAGGCCAGGCGTTGTAAATACATCATATATACAATACTACAGAAAGCTTGCAGTTTGTTGAGAGTGACTGTGTCAAAGATCGATGCACAAAGCAAGAGATAGCACAATCAACGATTGGAACAACTGAAAAAAGATTTGTTGAGGTTTTTTCAACTTGAGTTCAAGGCGAGCTCGAAACGGAACTGCGATGCGACGTCGGCATTTTGGCCTAAGCGATAAGCGCCAGATTCAGATTCTACTATGATATCTACTGTGAATTCAAAATAGGTAATCTTGTATTAGAAACATACATACAGGAGATTTAAGTAATCATTTTTTAGAAATTAGATTCACCATTTGTAAACACATTATAGGAAAGTAAACTGGGAGCTCATAGGTTTAATTTTATGCCCGTGGCTATTGACAGGCGCCTGTCAATAGACAAAAGTTGGCTATTGACACGCGGGACTTTGTTAGCCAAATTTTACCGGATTTTAGCGAAATAAACTTCCTCGTGCTTCTCAGAATGTTTTCCTCTGCCATTTTGTTCGTAAGAATGAACAAAGTTGTCGTCCACGGTTCTTTTAATTGCAAAGGAAAAGCCGAAATATGAGGATAAGAGGTAATGCTATTGCAATTGGAGAGTCAGGAATTTCTCCTGAATGGCATCATCTTTTAAGAATAGTTCTGAGAATAATGTTATAAAGTAAACAAAACGTTTATTAGGTAAAAAAATCAATTTTTGGGGGCAAGGCGACTTTGCTTCCCCTGCAAACCTATTTGTCAAGTATAGATCCATATTGAAAACTTTTTTGCACATTGAAAAGGAAAGACATGATATTGAAAGTGATAGCAATGTTTACTACGATGTTTTAAGCGAGAAAAAATTTTTACCAAAATGTTTTAATTTCCGGGTACAGTTTTGTCGTACCCAAGGTCATTGGTTTTACTATACCATGGAGGCAGCACACCAGTGCTGACCCGAACTGGAGGTCAAGGTTAAAATGTCTGCTCCCCGTGTTGAGACTCCTTGTATCTTTCTCTCTGACTCTTGCCTCGCGCCGTTCTAGGCCGTGAAGTTACGCTTCGGGTGCATTTTGCTTGCCATTTTGGATTAGCTGACGAAGCTTTAGAATGTTGTCACCATCGTAATAGTCGTTTCTCAATGCAGGCATGCGGAGTTATGTCGAAAGTGACCAAGCTGTCAATGTCGCGGCCATCGGAAATCATGTTGCCTGTCATGACAGTTCTCTGACGTGAACTACTAAGATTTTCCGACTTTTACAATGCAAAACGGACCTCATCATCACTAAAGGGATTGTACCAAATAAGTATCACCAATCGGCAAAAATACGCATATGCAGGACCGTGGTTATGCTAGAATGACACGGTGAACGCGTACAACGTACCGTGCGTGAAAGCTTTCGCTAGCATTGCAAAATATTGATTTTCCGACGTATAGAACTTATTTTGTAATTACTACATGGCAGAACAATGTGTTCTTCATTTACGTGGAAGAAGAGCAGTTTATTTCACTAAAATGTGGTGAATTATGAAGAAATACGTCCCGCGTGTCAATAGCCAACTTTTGTCTATTGACAGGCACCTAAAGTGGCTCTGCACCATTTTTCTACATTACCGATACTATCCCATACTATAGTACATGTATGTTTTGTGTGTTGAATCTGAGGCAGCCTCAGATTAAGATTCAAATTCGGAGAACTATGTAACCACTGACTAGAATGTACGAAAATGAACAAGCATTAGTCGATGGTAGGGGTGGGATATCACTTCTTTGACTAAGACAGAAGTGGATCAACGTCCTTTTTTTCCCGTGGCATTGGTACAGATGCTGCCTTTGTGCAAAAAAACCCGTAACTTTTCTATCAGTAAGATAGGAGGTCTTTTGGTCTCGTCTCGACTCGTCTCGGTCCGGGTTTTCTGACTCGCCACAAAAGACCGTGGTTTTTTCACATCGAGATACAATCTTTTAATGATCTGATGGGAACAGGTACTTTCTACCAGATTACGCAGCATCAGTAGATTACGTAATTGTGCATACTACGTACAGCTGTACATGGTATGTGTACAGTTGCTAGGTACTAGGTACTTTTTTCGGCGGATGGATTTGGGAGCTATTTTCCCGGCTTTGGCGGCCATTTTAAAAAAAGTTCAACTCGGTTCAGGCTACACGGTCAACCGGCAGGGTGAATTATTTTCTCCAAAAGCAGAGTATCTCGCTACCTTTTGGACCAGGACGTTTTCCGTTTTGTATCATAAGGTTTGCTAATATATATCGTAACACTCTTCTTTCGTGATGTAATCAAAATAGTCAAAAATTGTAAATATTCCATAATCACTTGCATCTCTGTGCAGACGACAATTATCATCGATGATCGAGTACCCAACTCCCAAGGCATCCCGGGGTGCTTCGTTTAGACTGTATACAGTATAGTATTGAGATTCTGGCAGTACCTTCGTCTATCCAGGTTTTTGCGCCAAAGAGCGAACAGACCAATTTGACTGAAAACGTGATTGCGTTTTCCCCTATGATTTCGCGGCTGTTGTTACGAGGGACTGAGTGGCAGATTTCTGACCGCGATACAAATTATTTCACCATTAAACCAGTACTTTCTCTGTTGTCGGACAATCACTGAGTTAGACGGACAAGTAAGTTCGTCTCTTCGTGGCCGTAAAAGAGTCTCTTCTTGACGTCCGTGCCGAATTACACTTAGATATGCGAATGACGATTTTTTTTTCTCGAAAAGTGGGACAATTTGTACATATCGTTGCCATTATTCATCTAAACGAAACCGACTACTTAGGCAGGCTAGTCTTCGCAAGGAAACAAAATTACATTTACATGTGATGTATGTACAATCATTGCAGCTATCTCTGGAAATAGCTCTGCATGGCAGGGCTGTGTGTTACCGGCGTTATGGGAGGCCGTATAACGCCGGTAACACACAGCCCTGCCATTCAGAGCTACCTCTTGGAAGTGCAGAAGATGTTTGTCACTGACCATGGTCGTCCTTCATTTCGTTTTATCTGAAAAATTTATGTATCCAACAATATTACTTTGAGATTTTATCATTGTTCAATGCACCTTTAGGATATGTTCCGTCTGCTTTTTTTAAAGAGGGATGCCACCATGGTTACTTCGGGAACAGCTTCACCTGTGGGAAACTGATTTAGCATTTTCAAGTTTTCATCTTATTGAGCACTGTAGTAATTCGTATTGTATCCGATTACTGATGAAAATGAGTGGCATTTTTCACGCACAATGTGATCAAACTTTAGCATTCTATAACAGTGAATTCTGCAAGAATGACTAATGATATGTTTCTCTCACAGAAAGTCAAAATGAAAGACCCAGAGTTAAGGGTGAGTTGATTATATTACACATTTCAAATTTTTTCAACAGAGTATGTCTTTAGAGCCATACACAGCATTAAGATACATAAATAGCATACTGTGAAAATTTTGTCATGCTATATCATGTCTTGATGTAAACTATGTAACACTATTGTGCTTGCATATGCTCCTGCTTTAGATGCGACTTCACCTAAAACGCCCTCATAACACATTCCCGTGTGAATTCCAGATAAATAAATATCCATGACTTAAGTACAAAGTATATTTATCAAACAGTCATGAGGAAATACACATATAACAATTATGATTCCTGTGATTTGTGATATTTGTATTTTATTTTTCCCAGTTGCAATCACTTCTTTTGAGCTCTAACAAGGGATGCAAGTATATCAGTGAACTTCAAGATTACATCAATGGAGAGAGCTCAGTCCCTCAGAAATGCAACATTGCTGTCTGTGACAAAATGAAATCCAATATACGTCAGGTAAGATTCATATGAAAATCCATATTATGAGGCTGTCTAACATTTCCCCAATTTTGTTGATATATCTAAGTCTCCTTCATAAATATTTCAGAAATGCAAGATTGCTGTCTGTGACAAAATTTAATCCAAGATATGTCAAGTAAGATTCATGTGAAAATCCATATTAGAAGGCTGTCTAATATTTCTCCTAATTGTGTTCATATATATCTAAGTCTCCTTCATAAATATGATGTTAATGTTAATTGGTATGTGATATCTTACCCACAAATTTTTGAAAGGGCTCATTATGTATAAGACAAAAATTTGTGTTTCAGTGTTTATACAAAATATTTTCAGCTGCAGAATCACTGGAGGTTCTAGAGGATAAGAGAGCCGCCCTGGTTGGCTACAATGAGTTTTGCAGCACTGTGACATCACTTCAGCTAAACCTTGTGTGAAGGGCTGTAATTATCAGTTAAATGTTGTGTATATTTTGCTATATAGTTTGAATTGTATGTGGAATGACTCTGATTGGGAGTAGTGTTGACAACACCCCTGCATTATGAAACTAAAATTGAAAGCCTAAGACTTTTAGAAACAAAATATTGTGAAAGGATTTGCGATATTAACATTTACTTCTCTACAATAGGGACTTGAAACAGGAAACATTCATCAGGTGTGTGTGATGTTAGATGTCATATCCTCTTTTGCAAAGTTTGACAACTCAGAGGGCTTGCTGTTTTTACTTGAGGCAGGCATTAGCAAATATCTAGGTAGGTTTCCGTAAAACAGGAAGATTCTTAACATCTTTGGGGTCTTTTTTGTGTGTAAACATTGTGCTTGATTATTAGTAAAAGAAATCACAAAGTTGAGAGTTTACATTTATGTCCATGAAAAGGAATAATTGCAAAGGGTTTGATGCAGTAGTCCTGATGATAAAGGTTTTAAATCTCTGTAGCTGTTGAATGGGAGGAGTATACTGTAATTTTTTCTATTTTTGTAGCAATACTTGATAATAATAGACTACCGTTAATTTTGCTGTCTCAGCATTTTATAAAATATATGTAATTTTCTGGCAATCACATATAGTCTGCTTACAAAACTTTCCTCTTTTTAGTGAGGATATTTGACAAGGCAAGCCATTTGTTATCAAAAGCAGATGAAATACATCAAAAAGTAACACCAGAGCATTTCATGGAGAGGATATGTGACACCATCACAGTAAGTCTGTGAATTTTCAAGTATTTTTCCCTCGAGCGTATGTAAATGATTAGGGGCATGGATGAGAGGTTCTGTACTGTAGGATATCCAATTTAAATATGGAATCTAACATTAACAAAAATATAAAACTGGTTGACTCACCAGTCTTGATGATTCTTATAACCCACATCATGACATAATATTTTCATGCATGGTTGAATATTTTGTTTCTTGAACTGGCCACAAGAGTCAGGTTAAACAACTATAGGACTTACAAAGGGCGTTAGTCTTCACAATTTTTATATTTCCTTTTTGACAAAAATTGTAAAATCATGCAAACTTGAAAGAAAATGGTTTTTTGCCTGCCAAAATCTGAAGCTTTCATGACAAAACCATCAGTACTGACAATGTTTTAGAATTTCAAAAAAGGAGCCAACAACAATTTATATTTGTTGGTCTGTCTGTGGTTTTGTTCAGAACATTGTCAGTGTTGTTACTCTCAGCTTTCTCAAGTGAAAGCAGCATAGTGACATTTTTGATGTGTTTTTGTTTGTTGGAAAAAAATGAATTCCTTTCAGAACCATTCATGAACCCAAATAATCTTGACATAAGATGTGTCAAGTACGGTATCTTACTCTGTTGTATGCCAATGCAGGGATAGAAATACTTTTTTATTTCTTGTGGCAAAAGTTTGCCACCGGATATAAAATCAGGTGGCAATTATGAAAAATCTGGTGGCAGTTTAACACATCATGTGATCGGTATAATACAACATTTTGTCATTATTGCTACATACTCATTCTAATTTATAAATTCTTGGAAATATGGTGAGTACACGTCACAAAAAGTCAACCCATACTGCAGGCCTCGAAAAAAAAAAATTTCAAACTTACAGTGGGACACGTGAATTTCATTTTTACTTGGCCGAGAGGAAAAATTACTTGCCCTATATTTCTAACAACTGTACCAGTAATTTGTAACAGAGAGCAAGAGTTTGACCATATGAAGTGAATTCAAAGAGTGAAAAAACATATTCGAACATGAACTACATGTACATCTTGTTAAAATGAAGGACTATTACCAAATCTGAAATGTCGCAGAAGAAATGTGAGAATACTTTAGTCTTTTCTGTAGATTTGGCCATCTAGAAAACATCTTTGAATTTGGAATTTTTCCACAACCTAATCCAAATTAAAATCTTTGCATAAGAGTAATAAGATTGTGTGATTTACAATGTGCATGGCTGGCTGCTGCTCTTTACTATCAAGCTGAGATCACAAACAACTGCTCTGCTGGTGTCTATCTGCCAATGCATGCGCACATGCACATCTGCAACCCTTTTACCTGTTTACATGTTTGCTCACAGAGCACAGCAGTCTTTCACAGTTTTATTTTGATAAATGTATTCGTCAAGAGAGCAGATAAAATTCAAGTTTCGTTTCCGTTACTCTTCAGTGCAGATTTGTTTTCTGTAAGTGAGAGCCGATTCCTAACAACCAAGGTCACGTAATTTGAAACTGTCTGCATCTCATGTACTACGTAGCTGCAATGTATGGCCTCCTTGGTCGGCTGAGCCCATTTTGACTACGATGTAAACTTGTAATTTTTCAACTGGGTGTTGATTTACGTTGAACAGTAAGCATTTGCCGAGATCCATGGCTTCGAATAAGTTTACATCCATTTACCAAGCACATGGTGCAATTACACTATCGCGTGAAGCCAATCGACTGTCATACTACTCATACACTTGCACAAACAGAATGGCAACCACTGTCAAGAGCATACCACTTCACGGCATACACATACAGAACAGTGAGTTCACTCCGTGTCGTCGTAGAGAACATGTC
Source organism: Ptychodera flava (assembly GCF_041260155.1). NCBI lineage: Eukaryota > Metazoa > Hemichordata > Enteropneusta > Ptychoderidae > Ptychodera > Ptychodera flava. Next base: position 38,567,139 of record NC_091932.1, read on the forward strand.
GCAAAACTCTATTTTTACGACTTTTTGTGTTTTACAACAGCAAGAACGATTATTTTGCGATGTCGGGCGGATTTTCAAGGGTTTTCAGAAAAACTTTGGAGAGTTGAAGGACTTACAATGATTGTAGGCGTGTACAGACATAATGAAATACGTTTTCAAGCTTGAATTGTCCAGGGCTTAGTTAATTCACCCGCTGGTGCACTTGCCCATCGGACAGGAAGCATATTGATTTTACTTGCCCGAACGCAAAATTCACTAGCCACGGGCGTCGGGCGATAGGAATTTTCGAGCCCTGTACTGACTAATGAATTGCAAGTATTTATTATTATTTAATTCATGCAGGCTGCAGTTTGGCTTTGTTTTCAAAATGTCACAACATGCTTTTATCTTGTGCCCTATGACTGCATATGCGGCTATCACAGAGGGCAACAACATGTCAAGTGTAACAAAAGCTGCTGTCATCGATATGGAGATTAGCCAATCACAAGTTTGGATTCACGCTATCTTTTTATTCATGCCAAAATGTCGCAATTAGTTCGGTTTTTTTTTTACTAATGAGTTTTTCCGCCGTCAGACAACGCGTGTTCCTTCAGTGTTCCTTTGTTCAAGCCGTGGGATCGATGACATGATGACCCAAAATTTAGTGGCAGAAAAATACCACCAGAAAAAAAAAATGGTGGCAGATTGATAGTTTTTGGTGGCAAATGCCACCATTGCCACCGATTATTTCGAACACTGCAATGTTTTCAGTCTGTGGAGTAAGTAAGCTTGTTGCATATTTGTGATAATCAGCAGAAATATATACTTTCTTTCATTATGTCTTTTATCTTTGTGCAGAGGTTAAGCTATGTTTTGTCAGTCACCTTTTCATCCAGTTACAAGATGCTGAATAATGTAACCATTTCAAAAATGAGACAAAAATAACAGAATATCCAATGACAGCAACTGCCTTTTGAAGTACTCTTCATGCTCTGTTACTTACACACATTTTTACTGTTCATGTAGGACATTGGTGAAAACTGCTTGAAAGGGAAAGCTGTGATGGTATCATCATTCACAGAACTCCTGATGGAATTTGCAATTGACACCAAAAACAGCTTTAAGACAAGAATAGACGTAAGTTATGACGCTCTTTAGTAAGCAGTTCATGTCAATCACTGATTTCAACTTGATAAGGAGTTCATTTTGGCATGTGCAATTCTTAAGTCTCAAGTAAAGTGAATATTAATTTTGTAAGCTTTTGTGTTTGCTAGTTTGTGCAGCTGTGAAATGCCATCGTTCAATTACAATTAGCCAAAAACTATTCTACAGTGAATATATACAATTTTCAATGAAGACATGTAGAGCTATACCCAGCAGAAAGTATTCAAGCAACAATTATTGTTACAATGTCCTAATCCAGGATAGAGGCAAGGGCAGCTGCTCTGTTCCATCAAGGAGGAAAAACAAAACAGTTTGAAAGACATGGGAAGGGTGAAACATGAACAGTTTGAAAGACATATATGGGAAGGGTGAAACATGATTCAGAGTTGTGGAATTGCATATTACCTGCATCAGTGTATGCCTCACACTTGAACAATTGTAGAAGTCACTCAAGAGAGTGGAAACTTTTCATGTTAGACCGTTAGCTTTCAATTGACATTGATAAACAACTGTTGTAGATGGTTTGGATGAATTGTTCCTTCCTGTCCACAGGTGCTGAAAACCTTGAACCCATTACTGGAGGGTATTGAAAACAACGCCAAAGAAATCTTACAGAAGACACCTGATACATTTAAGCTAATGTAGGTGTAAATTATTCTATAGTCTAACAAACAATGCTGCAAGATAATGCAAGCAGTAAGTTTCTAAATTACTTATACATTAGTGTCAACAGGATAAACCTGCAATTTGAATGGACCAAGATACAAACAAAACCACTTGTAGAAATGTACATTAAAATGTGTGTATTCTAGTATTGGTGTGCCTTCTTCAGTATCTGTTTTTCATGGAACACTGCAGTATTCAGCGTATGACATTTTATTTTGTATTTATTGTGCATGTTGCGCAAAGTTTTTTATTTTTTCAATTCATTTTGTAGGACATGTCTTGCCAAGTTGTTGTACACAGCAGGTGACTTTGAAATGCAAGTGTCTATCATTGAGACACTCTTCCGCACCACAGTGAAGAAAAACAGAGCCTTGTTTGCAAAAAAGTGGTTTCATGGCAGTACAGAGACTAATGAATTTGCTGCAATTAGAGAGAAGCAATTTGAAACTGTAAGTCACATCAGGAGTAAACTTGTGATTAATATATTTATTGTACATTAATTTATTGATACAACTGTAATCAGCTTAACACAAGCTCTTCAGAGAATATTTCAGTCAATTATTGAATTAAGCTGCTTCAGTGCTGGCAATGCAGCTACACGTGTTGCAGAAAACTTTGTTTTATCCAGATGGAAATCTTTTTATGCTGATATATGCACAAGTTGACATACTTTGGTTACTACAGGATGACTTTCTATCTCACAAGTTGCCTATGGATGTATGTGCATGGCAATGCTAAGTCTCTTTCCTAACAAATTTTGAACAATTGTATTGTTTTGTTTAGCAAAGTTTGACCTGCATTAGAGAGAAATGAAATGAAAGACTGATCATTTCTCCATTGAATTTTCGTCTCATCCAGTTGCCTTGCCCCAGCAATGTTTGATTTCTGTTATGGTTAAATTATATGAAATGGTTAGACTTGTACCCCCTTTATATTTATAATGAAAACTGTGGCCGTAACTTTACTTATATGTATACCATTTTGACATGTGTAAATAGTGTTACTGATTTACTCCTTTGTGCCGTCCTCTTTTCTCTAATGAAGTCCATTTCATCTATGGAGTTCTACCAAGTCCATTTCTTCTATGAAGTTCTACCAAAGTCTGGTGATATGACTTTGAGATCCAGTATTTTAGTTACCCAAGATCAATGCTATTCAGCTATTTCTGTATTGTGACCAGATCTTTCCACAGGGAGATTAGAATAGAGTTGTAAATGTGTAATCTTTGATATTACAGGATTGTCGGAATTTTTTGAACATGCTCAACTCATCTATGGGAGATAAACAAAGGTATTTATCTATCTAGCTATCTAATTCCATATTCTCTTGCAAATCAACACTTGCAGACAATTCCTATCAGTTACTTCTGTTCTTGTCAGTGCTATTCCATCTTAGTTAATTCAGATTTGTTACAACATATAAAAGTTGAATATGATGTTTTTATACTTCAATATTGTTGAAATAGGGAGTCATGGTCACATTAATTTTGTTTATGTCACTTTTTTGTTGTCTGTGAATTGTGTTAAGAGGTGTTGATGATATATCCCCACACTTGGTCATATATGTTCAAAGATTAATGAAGTTAGGTTGGAAGCTGAATATCCAGCCCCCCAAAAAACATTTCATTACCATACAACTTTATAAAGACAAAATTTGTATCTTTTTTTCCCTAGGGTCTATTCTTTGCCCTGCATTTCAGCAATTCTTGGTAATACACAGGTTTGTATATGTTAGAGTTATATTTGTGAGTGTCATATATTGTTTGATTTGTCTTTTACAGCCGATAATGATTGTGGAAATATCTCGGCCCATTGAAAAATGTGAAAGAGGTTCATTAAATCATGTTTTTCAGTGACAGACGAATCATATATGTGAACATTCCATTTGAAATAGAATGTCAGGAAATGATAGAAGTAAGAGGACATTGTGAAAAGTACACTGATTTGTTGTTGGTTGTTTGTTCCAGCTACAAAAACCAGTTGATGAAAATTTGTCAGAGTTCTGGGTGGATTTTAACATAGAAAGCCAGTCAATGACAATGTTTGTCTCTGGGAACCCTGATGATCCTGTAGAGGTATGTTCAATATTATCCTGACAGAAAGTATTCCACCCCTAGATAGATATTATTTGCAGGAAAGGCTAAACTTAATGAATCTGATACCTCAGGGGTTATTTTGTTAAACCAAATTTTCAGGATAAAGAATAAAGGGAACTAAGCCATTATTTGATTCCCAGAAAATGTATGATTGGAAATGTTAAACTTGATGTTTCTCAATTTGAATATCTTGAATTTCCCTCTCAAGGTAAAACTGTTTTGTATAATTTGCTTAAAATTTATGATACTTTGTCACATGATGAATTTTAAAAAGAATAATGAGGGAGGCTTAAATGATAGTAAAGACATGTTTTTTAAGCATTTGACTGATACTAAGCAAAACTAAATAGCACCCTCTAGTGATGCAGTGTGAGCGATGACGAGTTTATATGATGTGATGAAATGTTTATTGTGAAAATATTTTTATGTGACTATCTTTATGAAATATCAGACCAAGGGATATAGTAAATTATGTCTTTATATTGGTCTTTGAAAATGTACAAAGTCACATGACAATAGGGAACAGAATGTCATTTGTATTCTGTCCAAATATGTTTTTCAGTGAAGTCTGTCACACATTGATGTAATGAGTGTTGATCAGAAATACCCAGAAGTCAATGTGTACCCGCCTTTTCAAGATACCTTTACTTTTTCAAAACTCAAATAACCAACTTTTTGACTTTTTGGTTCACAGTCTAGTGATATGTGGGAAACAATAGCCATTAGAAAAAGTGACCTTGTGAACTTCCACATCAATGGTAAGAATATCTTTGTGTTGATTTCAAGTTATCAATATATTGAAATGTTGTCATAAATTTTGATTTGATTTGATGACCAAAAACACCTGTTTTTTCATTGTGCATTGTTTTCAGATGGTATCTGTAATTACAGTGGTTGTGGTGGTAGTTGACTTTGCACAAGAATTAAGCTGCTTTTTTGCATTTCTGTGTTAACATCAGATAATATAAGGTGTTCAGAACTCCTTGAGTATTGCATTGCAATGAGATGAGCAAACTTAAAAAATGTAAGATGTTACAAATACATGTAAATATTTAATTGCAAGCATGAAAGTTCTTTGATGGCTTCACTATTTTTGTTGTTTCACAGAGGAATTTCCATTTTATGATTATAATTATCGTTAATGGGAATTGAATTATGAAACACTGAACAATTGTCTTATTTCTTTCTCTAGAAATTCAAGATGTTAATGAACTAGTTTTAACCTTGTCTGTACCTGCCAGTGAACTCTTTGAGTTTGTTCCAAACGTCCATTCAACACAAGTAAAAATCACATTTGCTGACAAATTTCCACTACGTCATGCTACTGTAGCATGTTTTGGAATTGAAAAATGTCAACAGTCTACTGAAAAGGTGAGAAAGAGTGATTCTTTGTTCCATGTTGCATACTAAAGTTTCGGTCTAAACTTAGATTCGCTGAACAGATGTTCATGTCTCATAATCACCTGTGCAGGGCTTGAAATACTTTTTTTCAAACACCTGTCCACGGGACAAGTCAAAATAAAAAGTACCTGTCCCAGTGAGAAAAGTACCGATCCAAAACGGCCTAATTTATTCTGAGAAACTATACTAATTTCAACTCACCTGAGACATAATGTCTAGAGAAATTGAATGTCATTTTACATTAGTTTGATAGGACGTCTTTGACAGAACACAGTGAGTGAATCCGGGAAAATTCAACAAACTCATGTCTGTACCATATGCAAATTAGTGTAATAGCCCCCTCGGTGTCGAGATAGCCCTGAGAATCTCTCAATCTGAGAGATTTGAGACGTGACCTTGGATAAATCAACATGGCTGCCTCCTGTAAACAGTGATTAGATATTATCGAACTTTCTTTTACTTTTTTCTGACAGGTAAATATCCAAAAAATGATTTTCAAAATTTTAAAAGGTACATAAATTTAAACTTATGAATATTTGCTGTAGTCAATAGGTTGAAATACTGGCTGAAAAAACCTACCTGTCCACTTGGACAAGTACTTTTCAAAACTGCTTGTCCCAGGCCAAATTTCACTTGTCCGGGACAGGCAGACAGGTATTATTTCGAGCCCTGCTGTGTATTCATTTGTTCTTACATGTAAATGTTGGTGAAATTTGAAAGGAGTAATTGATGATATCTGAATTATGAAATTAAAAAAGTTAAACAGCAACTTATGAATATTCAAACATTGACAATAGGCCGTTTTTCCTATTGTGAAAGTACAGAGAGCAGGTTGACATAGTATAAAGTGTTCATATATTTTGCTGAAGTATCCACTGGTTCTCTTGTAGTCATCCATGAAAGCATCAGTACCTGCAGACTCAACTCTGATGAGATGGAAAAAAGACGATGCAGCATCTGTCAGCAGTGTGGTTTCAAATTCTCCCTACCAGCAGGTATGAATTTTGATGTTTCATACATTTGAATGATTGTACTACCATTAAAAGTTTACACTAGTGACCAATGTTTAGAAACACGAATTTGCAAGCATAATTCACTATCGTATACAAGATTTGATGGGTATTTCACATTTACTTTATCATTTGACTCAGCCAACTGAAACGTAACATTGTTTTGCTTCCATTTACTTACATAAAATTTCAAATATCTTTATGTAAAGATCTAACAGATTGTGAAAAACATTGAAATGATTGGTGGCTAAAAAGTTGAAATATCTTTCCATGAAAACCTGACATTGATTAAAATATTGAGATAATTAATGGGTAAAGTAATAGAATACAGAAAATGTCTTAAAATGAGGGGGCTGAATGATTGTAAAAAAGTCATTACCATTAATTGTTCCAACCTATACTGCTTACCAAATTCAGAACATTGAGAAGTGAAATAAACTGTTTGAGACAGGCAATAAATAATTTATCATTAATCATCAATTGTAGATATCACTGAATGGTCATAATCTGGTTTTTTTTGACAGTCTGTTGATACATCTGGGTCGGAATTCAAATCAAGTGACAACCATTTCACCAATGGAGTCGGTGACTCTGAAGTAGTATATTCACTATCATCCAGAAAGGTAGGAAACAATGCTAGTGTTCCAGGTACTACCAAATTAGATCATAGACTGCCACTTGTCCAAAAATCACTAAAACTGCCTCTAGTCCAAAATCATCTATTGCTTAGAGCAAGATTATTTTACATAGGGCAGATGCATCTCTCATATAGTTGAAACTTCTCATTAAACAAGCAAATGCCATCAGTAAATGCCATCAGAGATGAATGCCATGCTACTAGTGTTAAACAATGCATCATTTAGTGTCATAAACAGCTACAATGCTTCTTGTTGTGCTGCATCTGTAATATTTTGAATTATGGATTTAACAAATATTGTCATGTACTGTCATAACAGTGAAAGAGTTGTAAAGTAACAAGACCCTCTGACATGTAACTTTTTGATATTTCAGTATACATAAAATAGATAATTAAAACTCTTAAATATGTTTATTCAAGTTTTTTCTGAAACATGACACATCTTGGGTGTGGACATTTTCAGCCTGTACAATCTATTGTACATACAGGTCAGATCAGTGTAAATCACTACCTATGAAATACTGAGAAATTGCCATTTTAATAGTATTTTTCTCTTCCCATATAAGTAGATGAATAGATATCTGGTATGTTTTTTTCTTTTCATGCGACTAAAAGAGCTCTGGTCTGCACAAAGTGTCTGTCCCATTAGAGATAATAGTCACACCACGCAGTCAGTCAGCAGTGAAACTGAAAACACCGACCACAAAACCATCCTCAGCTGTCACAACAAAGTCTGCCAAATGTTACAAAATATGTGCTTCTGACTCTGGTAAGCTCCGACAACATTCTATATTTCAGTTTTCTATTCTAGGAAAAAATAACAAAATAGTTGTAGAAAATATTTAAACTTTTTTCAGTCCTAATCCCAGCCCCGGTGCCCTAATGTCATGGCATATGGAGGTGTTTTTCTAAAATTAGCAGCTTGTTCTAAGAAGTTGAAGTCGGACCATGTTGCTGTTGAAAATAAATGATATTTTTTTATGTGTATCCTCCATAGTAGTTACTGCTTGGTCTGTTTGTCAGCTAATATATAATTTCTTCAGAACCTTTACTACTATGCTGTGATTCATTATTTTTGTCAAATTTGTTATTTGTTAAAAACTGTCCTGTTAACAATCAGTAATGGGGAAAACTGATAAATATTATTGAAGATATTTATGGCATTTCTGTTATTTTTTACACTTCTCATTCTTGCAATGTGTTTTTCAGAGATAGCATCCGCCAAGACTCCTGACAGGTCCAAGCAGAGACCAAGTGGTAGAGTGAAGACACCACTTCAATTGGTACAAGCTACTGATAGTAGTGACCATAGCAGTGACATCAGTTCTATTGCTGCAAAACATGTACAGCACAAACCAATATCAAAGATGCAGCCAGCTACAAGTCCAAGCGAGACATCTATTAGCAGCACTACAGAGTTTACTTTCAAAGAACCATTACCAAAACAAAATTCAACAAACCATGGTTAGTTTGTCTGTTTTATCAGAGCTTTGAACTACGGTATATCCCCTTCCATGTTTGTCTGTTGCAACTGTACCTGCAATCGTACACTTTAGCGATATTCCTTAATTTGAAGGGAAATGAAAATAGTTAAAAAATAACGGGAGAATATCAAGTTGAACTTTCACAAATTTAAGACTAGAACCAGTCCAACTCAGCAAAGGCAGGCTGTGTAATTACAATGCTTACAAGTGATTGATTTGGGCTTCACAGAATTCAATCATTGCAAACTGAATCAAACTTTGGCAGACTTCAAGAATGCATCGCTTGATTGTCTCTGTGACAGAAAAGCATTATAGCAAACTGAATAACAATGGAAAGTGATGTGTAATGACATTTGTGATGCTTTCCAGTGACCAATCTGAAGACGGCCAGTGATTATCAATGATTTGCAGACCCTAGATTCTAGTTCACACCTTTTTTGAGACCCCCTCAGATAGTAATTTGCATATCTTTTTCACTGTTATTGACAGCTTTTGTTGTATAGTTGCAGATTCTGAAGAAAGAAATTCTGTCATCTCTCTGTCTCCAGAGTGGAGAATTTAATAAATGGGGAATCAGACTGTCTCCTAATTGACTATGTATATTGCAATAAATACATAGTTTCTATTTCTTTGAACATATTAATCAATTCAAACTTTTGTTTTTGTGTTGATAAGTTCCAGAATGCAAAGTAGACATGGATAATTGTGAGATAGTGATACCAGATTCACTGCCATCTCCTTCCAAGAATAGTGAAGAGGATTTCAAGACATCTAACAGGCAAGGGATTGCATTCTTTTACATTTAGAGTTGTTTTCGTGTTACTTTTCCATCAAATTTATGCCACCTTTTCAAAATAAATGGGGAAAAGAATCTTTACACTTTGTTTTTTCATTAAATGGTCCAGATTTGTGAACTAGCTTGACTATACTTAGTGGTAGTCAAAAGCTCTGTGAAGTGTCAAATATTTACAAGTCAGACATGATGCAAAATATGTTTAAGTGGTACATGCAGGCCACAAGTTCAGAACAGAACTGTACGAATTCTGTACTGTAGATGAAAATACCCATTATTCACTGCTAAAGCATTGAGAATATTGTGAAACATTAACAATATCTCATCAAACAGGTAGCCCTGAACAATTATACATATAATTTCACCATATTAGCATCTTGCAACTGTCTACAGATACTGATAATGATATTGCCACATATGAAATTTTAATTCTCAAATTTTATTCTTCTTTAGACATGAAGAGAAAAGAAAAGCAGACTTACCAAAGCATGGTAGAGGCACAACATCAAATATAGGGATCTCTGGATCTGATAGTAACAGTGATATTTCTGATCAAGAATCTGTGGTCAGTAATCCATGTATAGACTTAAGTGTGAATAGCGCCCATTGAATATTCATGTCTATGATAATTGATTAGGTTTAACCATTAAGTGAACAAATTCAAATATATAAAGCAAAAGGAATGTGTAAGCAGTTTCTGCAACAAATTTTGATATAGGCTAGCTGACTCACACCAAATAGGAGATGAAATAATATCAAAATTCAGACAATTCTACCCTGATAAATGGATGCTGCTCAGTTAAAGGTTAACATTTTCACTTGCAAGCTGTCTCTGTTGTATACTTTGGTGGGATTGTCAGAAGAGTTGCTCGGCTTTATTAGCAAGTGTGAAAGTGGTCCTGTACCATTACAGCCATGCCTAGTTGTGCAAATTTTACACAGTGAAAAGTTATCTTCCACACAACTTCAATGTTAGAAGGGACAAAGTCTTTGTTTACAATGATATTCTGAGTAAAAGATGACATTTCTGAAGGAAAATGAACCATGAGGGACCACAATTGACATTATTAATAGGTAACACTTCAAATGGCAGAGTATAACCTCCCTTTACACATTCTGAGGATTGTAGTGTTTCACAGCAACTGGTTAGCATACGTTTCTGTTAGATATTACTTTTGGCATACTCATGAATTATATCATATATTGAGATTTGTTTATAATTTCAGATGTTTCTTTTTAGTGGCTAAGCAGTTAAAAAGTGACATCTAAAACATTAAAAAAATTAACAACAAAAATTTATTCAATATCCAAAGAAAAAGACTTTGCCCCTGTTACTGTTGTACTTAATTTGAATGCACACTTGCCAATCAAACCATACAACTTCACTGAACGTTTGGTTGTGAAATGTAATTATCATAGGCATTCAAATAGGAACCAATCCTTAGAGCACCACAGTTCAATTTTGTAAACATTATAAAATATACCCTAGTCAATTTTTTTCAGCCTATAACTCAAGTTTTGATGACAAACTGTAGCCAATGAAATGTGATGCCCATTTTGTCCAAAATTATCAAAAAGATGACAGAAATATCGGTAATGATTGGTAAAATGTTGCATTAAAATTTTGGTGGAAAAAATTACAGCACTAAAAGGGTTAATCATAATCTATTTCTATTCAGGCATCATCTTCCAGACGACAAACTGTTCTGAAGAGTCCAGCTCTGAGTACAGTGACAGAGGAAAGCCTACAAACCCAGAGTTCACAAACCAGTCAGGGTTCAGACAAGAGACATAATATCAAACAAATGGAAATTATAGAGGGTAAGAATCTCTGAAAATCGATGGAATCTGGCATATCTATTACTGAAAACCATTGTAAAACTAAATAACTGAAGTCAACTGTATAGCTTTGTATTTCTTGTCAATCATAACATTCTTTCTGTTATATACTGTAAGACACTTTGAATTAGCTGCATGCTTTTCTAGTGTTTTTGCATTTTTCATTGCAATTAACAGATTTTTAATTTACTTATACAACCAACATCCAAACCATAGTAAATATTGGGAAAACTTTAACATCTTTCCTGCCAGTATCACTTCCCCTTCTGTCAAGTCAGTAAAAAAGCGGTATTGAGCCAAAATCATATGTATTTTCACCCACTTGGCTTGATATGCAGCTTTAGCCTGTAAAAATCATGTTTACGGTATCCCTGTCTTCAGGGACAGTTACTATAAGCATGGTGTTCTTAAGCTGTTACCGTAAACATTAGGTCAGCTTCAGTTTTAGGTACATCAAGAAAACATTTGACACTTCTACCCATTAGATACTAGTACATTCCATTACTGAATTTAATAAAGGGTATTTACCCATCTTCAGGTGGCAAAAGTGACTTCAAAAGTGCATTTACCCAAATTCATCATGAGATATGTTGTAAATACTGAATGTTTTTAGCTAGATGATGTTTATGGTAAATTTGATGTGTTTTTCTGATGAACAGTTTGTGCTTGGATGAAATGTCACCTTATGATTTTTTTGGCATGCAGATATGCGAATCACTTACAGATGAATCACTAGCAGACACTTATCTTACAGCTAGCCATGGCATATTTATGGGGAAAACCCTTTTCATGACAAAGGAAGTGTTTTATTTTTGTACTCCAGAGGAACACAGTGTTTCACAAAGTGAAATTGAAAGTACTGGCAATGGAGAATCACAGTGTACTGTAGAGACAAGTGATAATGAACATCAGAATGCTACGAGTATTCAATACACAAGAAACGAGAATAGCCAAGTCAAAGACAGGAAAACAGAGTCAAGAAGAAAGTACAGTCTACGAAACAGGACAAAGGAACCAACCAAGGTGTGCACACAACAGAAAGAAACCAAGACGTCAGCTAAAAGGTCAAAGACCAGTGTGCTGTCTACGCAACAAGTTGACTCTCAAGTTTCCATGTTTGATTTCAATGATTCACCACAAGCTGATCAGAGCTATGAGAGACATTCTCAGAAGACAAGGGAGCCTGCTAGGAAGAAAAGTAAGATCAGGAGCCCATCACCTTGTGATTATGACAGTCTGGAAGCTTCCAATGTGAAACAGGCTGAACATCAAAGCTTGAAAATTAGAAAACAACAGGATGCCAAATCAAGGAAAGGTGAAAAACAACAAAAGGGAGTTGTGAAAGAAGTCAGAGAAGAGACCATGAAAAAAACAAGAAAGGGCACATCAAAAGGCATACAAGTTGACACCAGTGAGTTTGATTTCAAGTCTGGCACCACTGAAGAAAGTGAACCTGAACAGGACAGTTTTCAGAAAGTCAACACAAGAGGGCGCCAAAAGTTAATGCGTGACTGTGAAAGTGAAGGAATGGACAGTCAGGAATTGGACTCAGACGGGATGCAATGCAAGGGAGGTGTGACTAAAGGGAGGGGCAGGAGAGCAAAGAGACAAGCTACCAGAGAAGTTTATGAAGAGTCTAGCCAAGATGAGGTGATGGAAACACAAAAAGCTGCGACTAAAAGTAAGAGAAATCCTAGAGGAAACAAAAAACCTGCTACAAAGGGTGCAGCAAGAAAGACCACAAGACAGCAAAAGGAAGAAGTGTCAAGTCAAGATGAATTTCCAGACATAGAGATAGCTAGAGAAGCTGTCAGGGTACAACCAAGTAGTATTCTGAAGAAAAAGAAACAGGTAATCTCAAATGTATTCACTATCAGTTGTATACAAGCCAGACATGCACATATAAAATAATTTCATCAAAGCAAAATCACTGCTGTGAAAAGATTAACTCTCTTTCTCCCAGGCTCCATAGACAAACCATAGAAATGAATGCCACTTGGGAGAAAGAGGATTAACCTTTTCAGCGCTCAATGATGTTTATACCTGTGTCACACATGTTAAAATGTATAATGCATGCAGCAGATCAAAACCGAAGATCCTGTAATATCTGTGGTGTAAATTCTGTTTTTCATTTAATTCTGACCTGATTTGCAACTCCTTGAAAAGTCACATTTTTGAAAACATTTGATACCCAGAACTGTGTGCGGAACTGTTGTAATCATACAAAGGAGCTTTCCTTTCAGATCAAAAACATTTGTGTTATGGGTATTTGATATCACTCTGCTTTAGTGACAAGCAATACTGAAATTTAGTCCAATCAGATTAATTCTGATGGTTGAGGTTAAAATATTACGGTAATCATTGTTTGAAGAAGTCATGTTAATGTTGCTTTTCTTTCACTATCAGGATGATGATTTGTCTTTTCAAAGAAAGAAGTTGCGAGAAAAGAAGCCTGTCAATTATGCAGAAGCAGATACAAGGTACAGAATTATTACATATATTATCCTATGCAACAATTTCAATTATAGGTTGCAGGCTAAACTTCTTTAGTTTGCAATTTAAAATACTATGAGAGTATCAAGTGTCGTAAATAGATAGTTTTCCTTACTATATTGGTAATTTCTACCAACTTTGTAATGAGTCACATGCAATATATGTGTATGATAAAACATGTGGCCTGATTAGAAAGTTGTCAATAAGGACACATTTCACTGCAGTAAGTCTATACCAGTTTTGTGCCCAGGCAATGTCAAGCACATCCTTGAAGATAAATGCAAAGTAAAATTTCATTCATAGTGACCTCAGCTGACCTTACCTGACCTAGAATGTCCCACATTTTGTTTAATCCGTTAATCTGTTCCATTTTTCTTCCAGTGTGGAATCATTAGATCTGAGTATGACAAACCACAGCACCAAGAAATCTGCACAATACAACAAGGTACAAATGAGGCTGTAAAATGCCCTATTGAAATATTTACATTTTTAGCTCTCATTTAATTTCCACATTTTCTAAAAATGTTTTCCGTTCAACCAGTACATATCCCAAAGAGAGGAAATTAAAGTAGTACTACAGTAAATACATGTCTCTTCAACATTACACTCTGAAACTTGAAAAAAAGATTGTATTGCTGTCATTTCCTGTGTTTCTTTGTTTTGTGGTGATTTTGTCAACATTCCATTGAGTTTTACAAGCAGCATTTGGTTGATCTTTCTGTAAAACCAAGACTTTGTATAACAATATGGACAATGTAAGAGCATTCCATCGTCAAAATTGTCTGTTGCATATTCTGCAGGCTAAAGAGAAAAGAAGTCTGTTTGCAGACAATGATGGAGATGATGCTAAAAGTGTTAGAAGTGAAGTCAGTAATCTCAGCTGGCTGTCAGAAAAGAAGAAACCAAGATATGATAAACACCATACCTATGCAAAGAAGACTACAAAACGCAATTCAATAAAGATGACCAACTTTTCCCTGGATTTGCCACAACTTGATGATTCCTGTTATGAAGAGAGTATCATAGATTCTATCATTAAGGTAGTTGATCCAATGTTTTGTCTTGACCTTACCATTGTGCAAATTTCACATTTCAACTTCAAGCTATGGTCTGTCCAACCAAATGCTCAAAAATCAGAAAAAAATGTGTATCACAAAGGCACTTCACATTATAATTGTGTATTCATTTGGTCTCTGTTCATTTAAAAGAGAAATACTACATAGCGTGCTAAAACTGATGAACCATCTTCACCTGTGCTTGTGATCAGGTAGCACAGACTTGTAGTACTCAGACCATCACTCAGATCAGCGCCCTCAGTGTTTGTTTATTACTAGGTCTTTTGTTTTTATGTCAACCCAATCAGATTTCATGTTGAGATTTGATTCAAAGAACAAAATTACTTTTAAAGAAAAATATTTTGATAGGAGAAAACGGCTTTAAATTACAATGATCAATGTATCTTGGATTTTGTAGTTCTTATGATGAAACTTCTAGTTGGTACGTTTTTCAGTATAACTTACCATATTGCCTGATGTGTAAATTAACATGCCTTGAGACAAAATTTACACAATATCTCTCTTTACTCACAAAAATGTTGGCAAACAGGAGCACTAAAGCAGAGGGCACTGCTGAGATAGTGTATCAAAGCTCAGAATCTTACAATTCTCCACTAGTCCACAGCTTGTGCAGACTAATTTTAATACTCATTTGATATCGCACCAAAAACAGTCTATATGACTAGACACAATTACAACCAAAATCCAGAGAAATGTTGAAAAAGCCAATGTTGAGGCAGTTAAGCTATGTGGTATACTTTTGAGTTGGGGAAGAACAAAACATTCTACATTTCCAATTTTGTTCAGTTTCAGTAATTTGAGAGTTTCTTCAAATGAATGAATCTTACTGATGTTTGATCTTTATCGAAAATTTCGTACTTTATATGATCAATGATAAATCTGTCTTTACAATAACATCATCATTTGATGTGTCTGCAGGCACCTGATACTCCAAAGAAGAAGGGATCTTTTTCATCCTACTATGCAAAGTCTGCTGAAGAGAACAACAGAGAAGTCTCCAATGAATCCAAATCTCACTATTTCAGTTCAGACAATTTCTATGGACAAGAGAGGACACAGAAAAAGAAATCCGAACAACAACCTAGACGGAGGTCTACAAGCTCCAGTAGAAACGACGAGGAGGATAAGACACCCGGCCGAATGGTACTGTAGTGTTTTTAGTCCCCACGGACACCGTCCAGGGGGACTTATAGGTTTGGTCATGTCCGTGCGTGCGTGCGTGCGTGCGTGCGTGCGTGCGTGCGTGTGTGCGTCCGTCCGTGCGTCCGTCCGTTCACGCAGATATCTCAGAGATGCAAGGAGCGATTTCATTCAAACTTGGTACAAGGATTACTTCATATGTCATACAGATGCACGTCGATTTGTTTTGTGATACGATCCAATATGGCCGCCAGGCGGCCATTTTATTACGATATTTTCATGTACAGAGCCATAACTCAGACATGTTTCAACTGATTTTATTCAAAGTTGGTACAAGGACATTGACCAGTGTCATAGATATGCATGTCGATTTGTTTTGTGATACGATCCAATATGGCCGCCAGGCAGCCATTTTATTACAATTTTTTCATGTACAGAGCCATAACTCAGACATGTTTCAACCAATTTTATTCAAAGTTGGTACAAGGACATTGACCAATGTCATAGATATGCAAGTTTATTTGTTTTGTGATCGGATCTAATATGGCCGCCTGGCGGCCATTTTATTACGATTTTTTCATGTACAGAGCCATAACTCAGACATGTTTCAACCGATTTTATTCAAAGTTGGTACAAGGACATTGACTAATGTCATAGATATGCATGTAAATTTGTTTTGTGATACGATCCAATATGGCCGCCAGGTGGCCATTTTATTACAATTTTTCATGTACAGAGCCATAACTCAGACATGTTTCAACCAATTTTATTCAAAGTTGGTTAAAAGGACATTGATCAATGTCATAGATATGCATGTCGATTTGTTTTGTGATACGATCCAATATGGCCGCCAGGCGGCCATTTTATTACAATTTTTTTCATGTATAGAGCCAAAACTCAGGCATATCTCAACCGATTTTATTCCAAGTTGGTACAAGGACATTGACCTATGTCATACATATGTACCTCTATTTGTTTTGTGATATGATCCAATATGGCCGCTAGGCAGCCATTTTATTACGATGTTTTCATGTACAGAGCCATAATACTCAGACATGTATCAAGCGAATTATTCAAAGTGGTACAAGGAGATTGACTACTGTCATACATATGCATGTCAATTTGTTATGTGCGGCCATTTTGTTACAATTTTTTCATGTACAGAGCCATAATACTCAGGCATATCTCAACCGATTTTATTCAAAGTTGGTACAAGGACATTAACCTATGTCATACATATGTAGGTCTTTCTTGTATGTAGGTCATTCTTGGCCATTGAGCGCTATCTGTAACAAAGTATTTTTATCACAGACCTAATTAATGAAGAGGACTCTATCCTCTCTGAGGACATGTAATCAAAGTACCCATTAACAAGTGGGGACTGTGTCATCAACGATGACTTGTTTATTCTCTAAAATGTACATTATCCTTACAATCTCTTCATATTTGCCTTTACTTTCTTCTGTTTACCAACTGCAGGATATTTGCATGTAGTATTGAATAAAAACTTTGACTTCTCATGTGTAGGTTAGATATTCATGAACCGTAAGTGGTATTCAGATAAACCATTGGTTTGTCAGTTTTAGTCTGCAAGTAAAATTTAGGCACTAGAATAGTGTACACCAAGTAACACCACTTTCAAATAAATGGTGATCCGATAGGAAACATGAGGTTGTGACAAAATTTGATGGCTGAAAATGGTAATCCAGCGTTTCTGATACAAAAGGTTGGATCAAAAATTTGATGACAGAGAGTTGAAATTGATGATAAAATAAAGTAAATATTGTAAATAAAGTGACAAAATAATGTTCACAATGAAACAAATCATGTTGCTATATGGGTTAACTGAGTTCCAGGATGAAACTCTAGATGTTAACTAGATAATAAAAAATCTGAACAATACTGACATGTGCTCTAAGCTGTTGTGCAAGTCAACATTATCCTAGGGGGTATGCTTGTATATGTTCATCATGAAGGGCACCTTTAGGCAGGCATTAATTACTACCACAGGTAGGATGTTGCCCAGTGACCATCAGATGTGCCAAAACACAGCTGTTATCATCATCAGATGAACACAAACAAACCTATGAAAAGTGTCTATCACATGAACATGGATGCAATGTTTTTATTCTAAGTGAAAATGCTGTTTCAAAATTATTATCTATGTGTATACTTAATTTGGTCGTTTGGAGTCAGTAGTCAGAGTGCCTTGACAATTTTATCATGGAGTTACACATTTTGTTTACTTGATATGTAGCAGAAGCAGATGCCAGATGTACTGTCATCTACACTGGCAACACCAAGAGTAGATGCTATCAGAGACCGAGAGAAGACACTAAGACAGAGAAACCGTAGATACAGTCCACTGGATGTTCAAGTTATGAAAACGCCCGTTACAACCCCCAGAGTTGATGACATTGAAGAACAAGATTCTGGTACTGAAGATGAACTTCCAGCATTGCAAACTGATGATATAGCTGAGGTCAGAAGCTATCAGTTATGTTGAGGAACTTGCCTGCCCAATCTTACCAACTGTAAATGCCCATGAGAGTAGCATGGATCGTTTTTTACCATGATGACGAATTGTCAAGCTCTGATTGTGTGTAAAGACAAGCCTACACAACAAATCTTGTTTTTGCCCTTGCTATTTAATCATTACTAATAGTGACTTGATATACATCTTAGGAAGACTTTTCAAAATGTAAATTCTATTGCAAAAGTGTACTCAATTTTTTCCCAATGTAGATTGTTTTGACACCAATCACACCGGCAGATGAAGAAAATGAAGATATTAGAGAATCTGAACAAGAAGATGAAGATGATGCAGAGGATGATGGAATTTCATTTGAGACTAAATCTAAGTCTGCAAAAACCTATCATTCCTATGATACCTCATCAAACTCTGTCATGTCAAACAGTTTACGCATTAAGACTCCAAAAGTCCTTCGTGCAAAGGTAAGCAGTGATGTATATCGTGGTACATACAGACAGACGCAAGTTATTATAAACTTTAGACTTACCCATCTAAATCGAAGGTCTCATACAATTATAATTTTTGAGTATGCATGATGATCGCCCACAACATTTTTAAAAGAAAGAGAATTTTTATCGTATTTCAGGGTATAAGGAAAAATTCAGGAATCATTGTTGGTTAGATCTGCATACTCAAATGATACTCACAAACACTCTTTGCAATTCATGCACAAGATAAAATTTGAACACTGAAGTCAGAAGTATCACCTGTGCTTGTAATTACCGTGAATCACACATTTGTTTCTCAATGTAGGATACCATTGAAGATACAGCTGTAGAATACCCCAGTGTACAAAAAAGATCAAACAGATCTCTTCTGAAATCAGGTAGTGTTTTTATCTGAAGGAATTTTTCAATCCAGAGCTGTAGAACAGTGAATCAAAAATTTAAATTTCTTGTGCATAGAGTACCTGCATTCCTTATGTGTGTTTTCCACTTTCTGACAGTAATAACCATATTTCTGGCTTGACATTGCCATGGTAACTTATTCATGGAACAAAAATTGTAGTTTATGATGATGATGATGATGACGATTCAAAATGTAGCAATTAAATGATAATGACAAACTTGTAAAATACTACATAGGCAAATCATGAGTGTGTAACACTTATGATTGTACGGAAGTTTTTTTATGATCACATGAATTTGAAGATTTTGTGTGATTTGCAGGACCAGCGCCAAAACAAAGACCTCGTCGTTCAGTGCTGAAAAGAAAGTACAAGGACATCATATCAAAGGAAGACTTTGATGAGATCTTCAAATCTGGAAGTGATGAAGATGTTGAAGATGATGATGATGATGATGCAGAACCAGTGGATGAGGAAGATGAATTACAACCATTACAGCCTAGAAAGCTATTTAGACCTGCAGAAGTAAAATGTAGGCAACGCTAGCTTTGATAATGTATTAATATTTACATTAGATCAGCAATCCAAAACTCAGTAATATGAATGGATGATTTCTGATTTTCAGAATGATATGCATTCTGGCCATCATATGAACTATTTTGTGTGTTTCAAATATCATGAGGCATATTTTATTCACACTCAGAATGGGTGGCTTTCAGCATTGACAAATTTGTATCATACATTAGGGGACGTTTCCATCTAAAAAACAATGCATATTCAATACACATTCACCCCTTGAAATAGGGGTTTCAAGGGGTATTGAGCTCCTAATTAAAGTTATTTGCCATCTCGTAAGCTGTTTGCAATATGTGATTTGAGATAACGGTTAAAGTGGGTGTACAGGGAAGACATCTCTGCCTTACACACTTCACTCATACAGATAATCGTTCGCCTTGAACTTCTTTGAACATTGTACCCTAATTTTCACAGAATAGGACCTATAAATATACTACAAGCAATATGTTAGTTCAAATAAATAAAATTAGGAACAAATTCCGATGTCCTGAAATGATAATACTGTTGTCAAGGTTTACACGAGACTGAGTTTGTGCCGCTTCACAGTACAATGCTTTGGCATAAAGTAGTACCGGCCAAGCTATTGGTATCTGAAGTTGTTGACCAAGCGTTATGTAATGTCTGATTATATCTGATATAACTACTTTAGATTGCATATTATCAGTGCAGAAAGAGCCCAAAAAAGTGCACTGTTTTTTAGATGCAAGCATCCCGTCATGAAAATGAAAAGAATTTTGTGTGTACAACTCTTCCTCTGTGTTAGAAATGTGATATTTAGTTTGTGGAGAGATTAGTAACATCTATCTATATAAAACTGTTTCAATATGATGAATTCTAAAAGTGTAAATATTTTTTGCTATACGTGTATTCTACTTTGCAAACCCCATTTGCTAAGTACATGGTTCTCTTTGAATGAATCATTCAATTTTGTCAAAGATAACTCGAGTGTATTTAAATGGATATGTTTTGTAATCTGTATTCATCACAGCTTCACCAAGTGAGCATGTAGAAGATGGCAACATCCTGATATCAGCTGATCAACCTGAAGAAGTACTGAATGAATCAACAAGTTCCATTGAAGAAGATGCTTCATCTAGTCATGGGAGCTTTGGAGTTGGCAGGTTAATGCAAGAATTGAGTGCTGAAATCAAGACAGCCATGATGGTATGTAAATACAATATCTGGCTAGTTGGGAATTTGTTTCAGTCCAGTCTTGCAGTGTCCAGTCTTGTCATTGTTGATATAATTCTACATTATTGCAAACATTATCGAATAACCAACCTCATATTTGAGCAATGAAAGGGGCAGGAAATATTCATTTGACAGAAAATCAGATGATACACACCTGCTTGCATGTGATATGTGAGTTAATCAGTTGATTTGTTGATGTATTGCAGAAAAGGAAACAACTGATGCAAAAGTCAATGAACTCTGTTGTGCACACCACTAACAAAGAAATGTCAGTGGCTTTGAAAACAGATGTTGAATCTCGGTAAGTCATTGTGATTCCCATAGTTATTTGGTTAGGTGAAGTTGATATGTGACAAAGAGGGAAAGAAATGAAAAAGAAATATATGAGAGAGAGAGAGACAGATAGAGATAGAGAGATAGAGACAGAGACAGAGGGTTGGGGAGAGAAGGAGGTTTCATAACCACAGTCTAATCATGTGGACAGGATGTCCTTTCCATTGGTGAACAATTGATGCTCTCAGTCTCACTAAAACTAACATCTTTTTGTGTTTTGGTAATTTTTTTCAGTCATTTGTTCAGTACATGACAACATTACTATGTCTACTGTTCATACAACGCGTTTCAGTGCATGGTGTTGTCCCTTTAAGTAGCCAGAGAATTATGAAATAAACATATATGCAACATCGTTTTTTGTGAAGATTTGTAATCTGTTGTGACAACCATATGACACTCACAGTTGACTGTTGGCTACATAGCAGGAAGTCTAGTTCTTGTCATCAACCAGGTGATAAAAAATCAGATTTGTAGTTGTTCTACAGAATATGGTATCAGAAATCACCAAAATTAATATGTATTTACAGTAAATCAACGTAACATTTGAATGCGGTGTAGAAAATATTATTTCGGATTGGACATCCAATGACATTTTGATGGAAGTGAACAAGTGTGTTGACTTTTTCTATCTTTCATTGTCACAGACAGAAACTGTTTCACAAGTTTAATGATTGCATCCTTCAAGAAGTGGTTGGCTTTGAAAGACGCATTGACCAATTGAACGAAGTGCAGCTGGATTTCACCGAACTTTTCCAGAAATACCAAAGGAAATTCTCAACGTTACTCATGCACAGTCAGTCAAGGTAACTTATTGACAACAATGCAAATCTGTTGTTTTGAATAAGTAAAAGGGTAGTTTCAGATAAAATTTGTTTGCAGAATTTGCTAAAATTTACTGCAATGGGGCAAGTTCTTCTTTGACAACAAGCGCACATTGACTGATTTTCCCATAAAATGTCATTGTAACATGAAATGAATTTTCTCCAAAAACTACAAGACAGTCCTAATGTCTTTTTCACAGTAATAAAGCTCATGTGCTGCAATTTTGAAAAGCAAAGAGAGGAACATATAAATAAATGTTTTTTCTGAAAACAAACAATTTTATGTTCTTCACAGATTTAATAGACATGGTAGTGCAGATGTGTTGGATGTAACTGTCCTGGTTCTGATACAAAATTTACAAAATTACAAGTTATGATGCTGGTGGTTCTTTTACTGGAGGGCAGGATGATGTATGAGACCATTTTTAAGATGCATGTTACTACCATTAAGCATCAGAATCACAATGAGTGTTTGTGGAGACCAAGGCATACATGTACAAATGGTCTTGAAGGCAGTCAAGATTGAGCCATAGATTGCAGATATTGACGTGTAGACTTTCTTTCAGTCTTGCAAGAATCCAAGACATGTATGTAAACTTCAAGACAGAGATTGCCAAACAGGAAGAAAGTAAACAGGAACATGATATGAATATTCAACACAGTATGAAGAAAGAGTTGAGAACTATGCAGAAAAAGATCCTTAAGGATTTGGTAAGCCATTTTTGTACTTTTTCCTCTCGCATTTTCCAATAAATAATTCATAATTCAAATTTACACTGTTATGTGCTATATTTACACCACAGAAACCATGTATGTGCAATTTTGGCACTCAATTACAATTCAAATTTGTTCAATTCTAACAATGTTTTTCAGTAATTCATTGTGTTTAAGGAATTTCAAATCATCATTTCATGGATGGATTTTTCCACTTTGAAGTTTGAAACTTTTGTTTAGGGCAGGTGGAGGAGTTGAGGTCAAACCCAATGAGTTTTGTTTGCCATGTGCATATTGTAATTATCCAGTCCCTTTGTATGCCTGTAGTTTTGACATATGCTGTGAGCACATTTGTATCCTGAAATATAATTTGCCAGTCATAAATGTGGATGCAATATGGTGTGGTGTAGCACCTTACTTCTCAAAATGAAATATGTTGTAATATATTAATATTGATAGTCTTTAACATGTAACAGTTGAAATTTGAATTTATCAAAAGGTAATATTGGCTGCATGAATACACATACAAGCCTGATTTTACATGACAGCTTATCAATTGATTGAAATTGTTCTGGTAATGGTAATTTGAGCACAAAACCGATGGCAAAAATACCCATTTTCCTCTTATTTACATATTTTTTTGACCTCTTTAATGAGACAGCCTTTAGCTCCCATAGCCATATGTATATATGGCAATGGAAGCTATTCTTATAGGCTAGGGAAATGTCTGTATGTATGTATGTCTGTATGTCTGTCCGTCAACATCAAAAACTCCAAAACCGCTGTACATTTCATCTTGATATTTGGTGTGTACATGGATGATGGGCTGTAGATGAGATGTTGTTCAAATGAAGTTGTCATTGCCAAAAATATGCAAATTAAGTGAAAAAATGTAAAAAACAGTCAAATTGAAAAAACTCAATAACCACTGAGCAGATTACATGCAAAATTAGCATGTAAGTACTTTAGGCTGACATGAAATGATTGTGCACATCTTGGGTCAGTATCTTAGACTTGCTATTTTTCATGAATTTTTTTGTAATTTTCTCCCATTTTTGGTCAAAAAATCTTCTTCTCTGAAACCACAAGTCTGATTGATTTGAAACTTGGTATGGAAGTGCATAGGAGTGACCTTTCCCAAATTTGATATCTCGGATATTTTGACAAAATGTCATGTGACCTTGATGACCTTTGATCTCAAATATACATATTTGTCCATAATTCAGTAACCACAAGTGCTACCACCCTTCATATATGGTATGATGGGACACCTTATGACACCACATATTGTACCTCATTAATTATGCACATATCTAATTTTGAGCGAGCCAATAGAGCTAGAGGTCTGATTTTTGGTATATAGGGATAACTTAGCAAAACAATTTTTTGACAAAATGTCACGTGACCTCGGTGACCTTTGACCTGAAATATACATATTTGTCCATAACTCAGTAACCACAAGTGCTACACCCTTCATGTATGGTATGATGGGACACCTTATGACGCCACATATTGTACTTCATTTATTATGCGCATATCTAATTTTGAGCGAGCCAATAGAGCTAGAGGTCTGATTTTTGGTATATAGGGATAACTTAGCAATACAATTTTTTTGACCAATGTCACGTGACCTCGGTGACCTTTGACCTCAAATATACATATTTGTCCATAACTCAGTAACCACAAGTGTTACACCTTTCATATTTGGTATGATTGGACACCTTATGACACCACATACTGTACCTCAATAATTATGCACATATCTCATTCTGAGCAAGCCAATAGAGCTGGATGTCTGATTTTTGGTATATAGGGATAACTATAGGAGAGAAATTTTTTGACCAAATGTCATGTGACCTCGATGACCTTTTACCTAAAATATATGTCTATGTCAATAAATAAGTAACCACAGTGCTATGTCCTTTGTATTAGTAGGATGGGAGACCTTATGACAACACACGCTTTACCTCATTAATTATGTACACATCTAATTCTGGGCAAGCGAATAGAGCTAGAGATCTGATTTTTTGGCATATAGGGATTAATTAGCGATATAATTTTTTTTTTCAAAATGTCATGTGACCTCGATGACCTTTGACCTTGATTATACATATATATGCATATCTCAGTAACCACAAGTTCTATACCCTCCAATTTTGATAGGATATTAGACCTTAAGATGTCACATCTTGTACCTCATTTATAATGCACATATGTATTTCTTGGCTGGCCAATACTGCTAGAAGTCTGATCTATTTTCCCGATTTAGAACCATTTTCACTGTCTCCAGTACATTACATTTAAGTATTTTCACTTCATGCACTTTATCCCTTTCACACATGTTCAAATATCTGACCAGAGAACAAACACTAAATAGTCCAGGATGGGAGCTACAGTGTCATTGACGCTATTTTTCACTTACCTAATTCTTTAAGGTGTTGACACATCACATATGTTTTGTCTTCACAGCAACAACAGGAAATACAGAAAATGAAACACGCTTTGCAAGTCACACTGCTATCAACATCTCATTCCACTTGCTGATCTTCATATACAGACAATAAGACTATACATGATGTGATAGCATTTCCAGCTGACAGTTTTAATGTTCCTGTATAACGTCACTAATAGCAGATAATCAGAGCCTTACAGCTACTGTAAAATGTTTTCTACGACACACAGTTTGACATCTTATAAACCACTTTGAAATACATCTATCATAGCTTTCTATATTTATTTCTAGTTTCAGTTCCTCTGTGTCCAACATATCACTGAAAATGACTTGGTTTACATGTTAAACTGGTCACCTCCACTCCCCTGCCAACAGGTCTATATACACAATTAGTAACAATGTTTTTTGGGCCAAAGCATGGCTGTGAAAGGGTTAAACATATCAGTGTCACATTTTGGTATAATTCATATGTCCTGTAGCAAAGTCAAACCACTGTGGAGATAAGTAGGAATGACAGGACTAAGTTATTTACATGCCTGTGAAAAGGTGTAGATGTTTATACAATAATTTTATTCCAGTCAAAAAGAGTGTCATGTATTATCATTGTCTGTAGAATATCCCATAATACAAGCTGTGAAATGTATTCCATGACAAAATTGTTAGTTTCAGGTAATTCACAAAAGGTAGTTATACCTTGCTGAAACAGTACCAGAACAGTTTGCCGCTACACTCACATGACACTTATCCTAACTCTATCATTTAACCCGGCCAAAACTGGTCAGCTGGGAAATGCTAAGGGTTGATTGTCCTGCGTTAGCAAACTAGAAAAGGAGGATATGCATGTACGGTCCATACACTGTTGATCGTCTCTGAATTTTAAAGCCTCCATTAAAATACTTGAATTAAAATTTAGCTCTGAAAACTATCATTCATTGTATCATAAATATGATATAAACTATCTGTAAAATTGTATTTTGGAACTCAAAAGGTCCTTGAAAGGCCTTGAATTTTAGATGACTTTGAGTGTATGGACCCGGTACCTGATGTATATCTTGTGTACGATCCTTTCAATTTATTATGGTGTTCTGAGTTGTGTTGTAGCCAACATTATACATCATATTCTATGTATTGTCAACCAAGCTTTGGAAGACAAATTTTCTTTCACATGGACAAAAGAAGGCATAGACAGTGAGTTTATTCCTAAATGAATTTTTTGTCATTGTATACATTAAAGGTACATGGTCACCGTAAATTTGCATATTCCATATATGGTAACGGGAGCGGGGCTTAGCGTACAACCCGTAACACCTGTAGCTGTCGGTCCTCCATATTTGATACGTCAAAGATCATGCATACCACGCTGCTAAGTATGTCATGGCTGGTCATGTGGGGCGCCCTTTTTTAAAAGCGGCCACCCGCGTAAAATCTGTGATTAGCTATTAAAAAACAGGTGACCGAATACCTTTAACTTGTGTATTATTTAACCACAAATTTCTTCCCATTCTTACATTATAGCATGTAAAGGCATTTAATAGATGACTTTCATGCCTTACTTGTTTACTTTAAATGCTGATAGACATTTGTATATGTAATTTCTACTTGTTCGGGCCATTGATTCCTTTACAATTATCAACCTTCATGTGACAATCAGAAGGAAAAGGTAAAAATTTTTTGCCAGAAATTATATTTTCAAGTCTTTTGTGATATCAGTGTAGCTGTTTAAAGCATATTGTTGCTTAACAAAGATGAAATTCTACCATGAAATGGAGTTATGAATATTTAAAAGTTTGTTTTTAGGGTCCAGTTACCCAAGTATAACTGATATATAAATTTGTTCATAGACTTGGTGTTAGTATTTATTTATATTGTTGAATGACATGACAATATGAAAACAAAGAATATTTCTTCAATATTTTGAAAGGTTACTTGACCCATCTGTTATTTAATTATTTAGAAGAATTTCATGAGTGATAACTATACTAAAATACTGGTGTAGTAAAGACATCGTACATTGTAATATGAGATGCTCAGGCTTTTGTCTCTGAATAATATTAATATAATTTATTGTTTGAAAACTATTTAATATTTATATCATCTCTGCTGTTAAATAGAATGTTTTGTTTGAATAGTATTAATATTGAGTTATTTAATATTCATATTTATATCAAATTATTATTGATAATTATCAAGATACAGCTTATTACAAGTGTTTCAGTGAGGTTTGATGTACTTGTAACTTGTATTCATGTGTTATGGTTGGCCATGTATCTGAATAAATTATTGACAAGAAATAAAGAATTGTTATGAGCTGAGTTTGAGTGTTGGCAATGTCTGTTTTCCAGAGTTCAGACTTTAAGATTTCAAAGTTAGCTTCAGATAAGATGAATAGTTATCTTCTCCACCTTCCATGTATGCATGAGCACTTTTTTCATACACTGTCACACACACAATCCATGTACATGTATTAGAATTGGACGTCCTAATAGCCTGTTCAGTTCGAAAACGGGAAGTGATTTCTCTGCAAGTTTTGTAAAATGGGGCAGCAACTTTTAAATACAGAAGTGTAATCGAATCTGAACCTCATTGAACATGGCATCTTACACAACAGAATTTGATGATTTTTGTTGAGAAAATGGGTAAAATACTTACCACCGCTTCCACTGCTTTTGCCGTCAGCCATCTTGTTTTACGCCATTAACATCAAAATATGTTCAAAGCTATCGTTTTGGATGACCAAACTTACAGATTCCATTCCAGCAACTATCGTTTCCCTACCCAAGCTATCCTGGACGGTGTAAAGACTCATTTTCATTCAAAAGCTACACTTTCTTAGGTACCCCTGTACAGCAAGTTTGAGCAAAAGTTTCAGTCTTTTAATCTTGAAGTGCAAACTACTTTAAGAATAAAATTTCAAGCAAGGATGTTCACACAGTGAATGCCATCAACAGAACAAACACTACCTTCACAAGAGATACACAGTTTCAGTATTTTTATTAACAATTTTCTAAGACACACAACATTTGTAACTTTACCTTTTCAAATACAGCTGAGAAAATAACAGTGAAAACAAATCACTGTTTCTTCAACAAGAAAAAGATGATATGAATATAATATAAACATTTGACAAATGTTTGGTGAGAAGGCAAACCAAGGGTTGTGAAATTGATGAGTGGCAGAAAATTACTGACTCAGTCACCCTGCTGAATATCCAACATTACTCACACACCCACATAAAAGTACTACGAAGTATGATGTTACCTAAACTTACAGCTGATGAAATATTTTACACCTCAGAATCATGGAATATTCAAATTGCTGGTTAGTAATTCTATATGAGTAATCTATACACAAAGTTGTATGGTTAGTTTCTATTTTCACCCCAAAAAATAATCAATACACTATTTTGTTTCACTAATTTTACTGGCTAGTAAAGCATATTTCCTATTTCAAAATCATTACAATACCCATTACATCAATCAAAACACTGTGTGGTTGTAGAAGAGACAGTATTCATTGTACAGCTGTCAAATTTTAAATTGAAAAGAGTCATTTCCATAAACTATTAAACAGCGATTTTGTTAAGGGCGGTAAGCAGGTAAAATGTTACCAGGGTTACCATTGATTTATAAATGCAATGAGATCGTTGATAGCAGAAATGTAACCAGGGTTCCCAAATCATTTACCAATCTTCCCCAACCTTAGCAAAATCACTGATTAAAATCAAGACAGGATTGACAAAATTCCCACGTGAAGTCATCTTACATGTACCTCAGACAGCGCATAGCATTATGGAAAAATTTATTTGAAAAAATCCCCAGAGGTAGAGCACCAATAGTATAGACCAGTTTAAGTAGTGATTATTCTAGGATTTTGGATATTATACATTTTCATGGAAAAAATTGTGAAATGCTACTCTTTGTACTGAATCAAGAATATCGTTGAGCAAAATAATGCCATCATTAAGAATGTTGTCTAACGTTCATTGAGGAAAATCTACAAGCTTTCTTCCATATACTTTATCTAAGACATGGTAATATGACTGGCATTGGCCACTGGGTTCTTCAAAGCTATGCCCATGAAACACAACTATGCCACAAAAATTTGATTGAAAGTACCCTGGGTGTCAAATGTGTTACACTATTATGAGACACAAAATCACTATTGCTTGGTTGTATTCTGTGGTTGCCATAGAAACCAATAAAAACAGAACGATCTTCATATTGTTACCTTATCATTACCTGTTTCAAAATACTTCAACTTTGTGACACTCCTTAAAAATTTGAAGAACTATCCAACAAAGGAAGTGGTCTACTTTTTTTGAAAATTCAGTTTTATAATAAATGAAATGAACTTAACATACGACTTCATATCTTGGAGAACAATATATGTCAAAGTGGGTATTACACCCATATTAATCTGAGTACATCACTTTGAACTACATGTGACAGTAAAGAAATACAATCTGATTCTTGGTATACATGTGGTACAGAGCAAAAGTAAATTTGATTTGACAAACGTGACGGTGTCTACATAGCAGCTTATTTCATGGATTTGAGTATGAAATATATGTGAAAAATATATATTTTGTATTTTGCTCATTTTAGATTTGTAATGCCCGTATTACGATACGGCAATGCCCGTGGAATCATTTTCAAATAGAGAATACATTTGTGATAAGAGGGAAGTCCAATGTGAAAGATGATGGTGATAATAAATAGATGAGTAAGATTTTAAATACTTGATATGCATACAACAAAAGCAGGAGATTGGTGTCACCCTGTAGTCTAGTGACAAGCTGTCTGTCTTTACATCGACGAATTGATTTTGTTCATTAATCAAAAATCATGTGTACAGAATAAACTGACAAATGAAGGACTGCACATATCAATGATGTCAGAGTTCAATTGCCATTTGTTTCTGATCAGTAACTGGAATCCATTGCTTTCAAAGTTGAAGATATCCTTTGGAGGGATTTTTGATTTTATGCATTGTGGAAAAAAAAACAGGCATGGGAATGGATATGAAGGACGTAACTCACAAATTTTCAGAAAGTTAGGAGTAGATAATGATCAACTATATTTTCCAAAATGCTAATCAATGCCATCCTCTGATTCAAATATTAAAAGTACAATTTGCTACAGAAGGTCACTGTAAATTATCATTGGCATACAGTGAAAATTTGCCTTTCCATGATGTGTTTATATTTTGTTTAGTAACTACACACATTAAAGTATTTTTTTGTAAGTAAGCTTTAAGGTTTCAAACCAACTAAATTTTAAGCTATGCAGAAAGTCTATTCCTACAAAGGAAAATAATGGTACAATATCTATATTTTAAATATATAATGCATTTCTAATGCCAAGATGCATGTAAATAAATCAAAACAAAACTTCAGAAATATCCAACACAATGAAAAGACAGTGTGAAGTTTTGACTTTATGATAGCAAAATGATAAATACGGTAATGTTCAGGTGAAAAAACATGAAATAACAAAAATCTTTTTTCTCTTTCTTCAAATATGCAAGTTAATGATAGTGTCTGTTACCAAATTCTGCCTGAGAATTCTCACTACAATGACAAAGTATGGCTTTCTTTACTTAGTTTAGCATTTCTTAGAATATACACAGATACAATTACAAACTTTTTTGACACCTCAGAAAATGTATCACAAGTTTCCAATTAAATCTATCATCAAAAATATCTCTTGCATTGAATATTCAAAGATGAAAGGACAAGAAAAATTGTTGGTGAAAGTATTTCAATAATAAAGATTTCTAATATGACATTGACAGCATCATTTCATCTTTTGACTCGATCCTTGCATTGTGTTTGTGTGTTGCTGCTGGCAGTGGTGATATCACAGTGTCCATTCTGGTGAATTCTTTTGTTTTTAACATTTACCGAGAACCATGGCCAGTAATGCCATACGTACGTACATACCACACTCAGCTTGACGGAAGTAGGCGGCTCTAGGATCTGCATCTACATCAGGGCTGTTGGTGGAAAATCAAAACAACACATTAATTTCTGACCTCTAGGTAGCACTATGCTTGGACTGTAACAGCTATGATTTACGGTTGATATAATTTGAGAGCTAATATCAGGCACTGTATTTTCTCAGTTTACACCCCTCATTTCATCATTTTGCTACAAGACCATTGTTTCCATGGCATTGTTTAAGCTCTCTTCTGGGAAACACGGTTACAGAACTGAACATTTAATAAATTCTCATGCACAGAGAGACATATGTAGCTTTTATTTTTTTGTCACATTTAGTATCGATGACAAATGAACAGAAATGATGATACAGAAACCACATCCATGTATTGATGTCCTCTTAGTGTACAGGCTTTTCCTGTCAGCTCATTGACTTACAAACAGCTTACTAATTGCTATTGAAGTCACTTATTTGACTGTCATTCATGTTGCAAATAACTTGACTATCTACTGTTTGGGTGTAACTGGACCTGTAAGTTTGAAGGGAGTGACCGATAACGTAGATTGTTGTATGGTATGTGCCTACAGCAAGCGATGTAGTCTCACTCCGTACCTGTACGTAGTTGGTCCCAGTCCGTAAGTGTGTGTACTTTGTGAACAATTTAACGCTATTGTTCTAATTCTTGCTTTGAACTTAGTCACTGAGAACTCAGTGATATTTCAAGAGTTTTCCATCACTTCTGAGTATTTTGGTGCAGAAAGCAGTTTTCCAGGAGTGTAAAGTGAAATGCAAGGAAATCGTCAATGCAATATTTGTGGCATGTCTGTCGTATTTGACAGTTTTCACACATCATTTTTCAAGAACTTTTCAGTGATATTTAATAATAGGGGGGTCACATGAAATTTTTAGAAGTTAGATGTGCATATTGCAATGGTATTTCCTGTTAGATCTTACAAAAAGAAACAGAAAGCTTTTTGTTTGATCAAAATTGACCCAGAAATGGCCGAGATATCGCCAATTGAAAGTGAAAAAATTTGTGAATTATTTTGAGTAAAGTGTAGTAAAAATGCCAATTTGCATAAATTAACATATTTAGACCGCTCTCGTTTTGAAAGGAATTTAAAAATTTCTGATTTAACATAAAAATTACATTCAATTTTCTCCATACTATCACTTTCCAAAATGAAATTTGTTCAATGAGACACAGTTTTCTCGTTAAAAAACTGTTAAATTCATAAAAATTGATAAAACCCACCATGGTCAAATGCTGAAAACTTAGGATATGGTGACTTGCCATTGGTCAATTTAAAATTCTTTATAGTTTCTTCATATTTAAACCAAAACAGAAGATTTTCCACACAAATAGGTTTCTTAGGGTGCTCTTTACACTGGTGGTATCAGAATTTGTCAAAAATGCCAAATTATATGATTTCTATGGAAACGTTATATTATGAATTGTTTTCATGGCAACAAATACTGGTTTGACGTAAAACTTTCAAATATCCATATTAAAAGCAAAAACAATGTTCAATTAAGTTATTTTGCTTGAATATCATTGAGAGAATATTTTTATGTAATTATAGGTGTTTCTTATCACCATGACAACAGAAATGACATTATTAGAAAGCCATAGTATTTGCCATTTGTCAGTGATTTCTTAACTGTTGTTGTGAGTGTCAGTGGGCCTACTCTGGAATAAAAATGTTGTGTGCAGACTACTGTAGTGTTCCATGGAAAATGAACGTGGAATAAGTCATGTGATAGAGTACAAACAAAAAACATTGTGAGTGAGCATGTACACAGGAATACACATATTTCTATGGTCACTTTAGGCCACATAGGTTTGTTTGTACAATGGTTACTGTAAGCATGCGCGCCTTAGAATTCCCCGTTTTACCTATTGTAGATTCTTTAACTACTCCCTAAAGCATGGTAAGTTGCACAGGTTCACATTATCTATTTATCATGTGAGAGTGTTATCTGTGTTGTTTTTGTTTACAAGTGAATTCTAGTAGAGACTACAATTGAAATGTCAACAATAACAGTGTGTCTGACTGATAAGATAATTAGTGTTTGCGTCAACATGCTTTGGGAATAGAACAAGATCGAACTACTGACACACACTCAATCAAAATAGTGAAACAAAACCTTAAAAGATTAGTTAATGGTGCTCTGACAGTATTTCTTTGCAGTATTCTGTGTGACCTACACGTGTGTTGCGCTAATAAACAAGAAGCTGTGAAGATTTTCAAAGTTCCTTTACTGGGTCAGCCATCATGAAGTTCTTTTGAAAATACATGAAACTTGTCCAAGAAGTATGACAGTGTAATAAAATAAACAAATTATTGTACAGTGCATGTTTCTTGCACTGGATGACATATCTCTTTTAATTGGTAGACAGTATTTTTGTTGTTTCATCTGCTCTATACATGCAATATTATGGGGTTTTTTTTGCTTTCATACTCTGGAAAGAAGTTAGCAGTGACTGTTGAAGGATGTTTCTCTCTCCATACAAATTGTCAATCCAATTGCAGATTCTCTTCCACTCTATCCCTTGTTTTGCTCTATAAATTTCTAGCTCAGCTACAACCATTTCAGTTATATTTTCTACAGCATAAACACCATTTCCTTCCAGTATCTCTCTTGTTATCCCCTTTCGGTCACACTCTTCTCCAATTACATATATTTTTCTTGATTCATCTTTGTCATGACCTTAAAGCAAAAATAAAAAATAGATCATGTTTTTATCTTTCAAAACTCTTAATGATTACTATATTTCAAATGAAGTCATTTTGTAGATTGCATCATGCCATCAGAGATTGGTAATAATCAGAAATTACCAGACTTTTTTTTATAGAAATGAATATTTTTGTTGTCATCATCATCATCATCATCATCATCATCATCATCATCATCATCACAATTCATCATCATCATTGTTATCATCATCATCATTGTTATTATTATTAGTAGTAGTGGTAGTAGTAGTATTTACAAACAGGATAACTATTACAAATAAAAAATCTGAATGCTAACTTTATATTCATCAGTACAGCAGTGAGTAGATAGACGCAATACATAGTAAACACTAAAACTCAATGACCCACAGAGGGCATTTATGGCACAATGCAAGCATGACCAAATGGTCTGTCTTCATGTTATAAGCGATACAAGATCGTCATGAATTCGATTTTACGTCAGCAAAATATTAAATACTGCTCGATCATTTCTTTACTGCTTCATAGTGTTGAATTTTATCATTTAGAAATGAAAAACACCGAGCGTTCGCATTGCAACACCACGGATGTATAAACCGGAAGTTCCGCAAAGACGTCTACAGTAGCTATTTTTAGATCGCTCAGCTGATTCATGCTAACTTGATCTGTCTTCCAGCTCCGAAATTTAGTAGCTTTACCTTTATCTGACATCGACGGAATTTAATAAACGGTAAGAAGTGTAAACTGAACTGCTCGGTACTGGAAATTTAGTTCCAGAAAGTAAATCTGCAGTTGCGATGTTACCGCCGTCCACAATGTAAACCACGGTCCCTAAACTGTATTGCGACAAGGCCACGCCATCAATCATTCATGTTTACATTCTCATTCATAATTCAGTCACGGTAAATTTCATTTTCGCGGTTTAGCAAACGAGAATTTCAAATTCTTCAATAGTATTTTTGCCGATTGGAACTCCTTTTAAAGTGAAATCATGACGAAAATCGCAGTTACATAGATTTTACATTCCCTATTCTGAAACTGAAAGCTCGCGCGGACCGCAACCTGTGTCACCGGTACTTCCGGGATCAAATTGACGGTACACGGGAAAACGCGAATCGCAAATTTTGCCGTCTAGTGGACGAACACACAACAGCTACAACGGAAATTGGACACAACAATTTATTTGAACATTTTATAACTTTCAAACATGAATGACGATCATATGTACGCTGATCGAAGTCCAGGGACTTCAGCACACCACCACAAGTAGGGAGAATTTAAAATCGTTCGATTCGATCGACAACGCGACGTCAACAAACTGAAAAAGATCGTAACATGGCAACAAGTACAGAAAAGAATGAACATTCTAATTTCGAACTAAAAATCAGATCGACACAAAAACAACTTCAAAAGGCTTATTTTGACTTACCTGAAAACTTTCCCGAAATTTTATCTTTGTGAGAACTTGAAATATTTGCATATGAATCCGTAGAAGCTCCATGAGGTCAGAAAACTCTTGAGCGCCAGGTCGGCGTCATTGTTCAGATGACCCCCCATGATGACAGCTTGCGCTATATACGCTCTGTCACCGAAAGTATTTTGTAATTTCCGGAGACCATGTTCACTCGAATCCGTACAATTTTCATATCATTAGAAAGCTGAAATTTCAAATATTTATGAACTGGCTCCGTATAATATGAATCATACGGAAGAAAAAAAGGAAAATTAAGTTTTAAATCTTTAGTTTGGTGTATTTTTGCTGTCATTTGGCCGATTTTCGATACGTAACCACCATCATATAAGTCGAATTCTGGTCTATAAAATGACACATATAGGATTTTTCTACCTAGAAAGACGGCCTCCGGGTTTTGTCTCTAAGTTACGGCAACGACGTAAATCAGCGCGCCGTTTTTTAGCGCGCGCCAGCCTGAACCAAATTTCGCTGACTTTTCAGCGGAGAAAACCATTCCTCAAAATAAAAATTAAAGAACAGAAAAGAACACACACAAAGTTTGTAAATAGTTTTATTTTATTACACGTTTTTTTTCTTCTTGAACGACGACTTCACCTTCTTCATGATGGCACTTTTTCATACGTATTTCAATGAGCACACCCCAGTGAAGGAATTTAGTTGAGCGCGCGACCCCCCTATTAATAACGTACTGGCATTTTAACAGAAGAGTTAAGAATTTGGTGACTTTCATGAAACATGTAGACTCTACAAGAGTCTAATCTCACGTTGGGCTGAATCAGTGTGATTTCACTCTTTCAAATTGTCATCACTCAAGATGAGCAAAGAAATCTTGATGTGTGTTATTCTGCAGTGAAACGTTCTTACCTGATTTCTGCAACTCTTGGCATTGGATGCATAACAACCATTTTCTCTTTAGCCCTTGTCATGATGTGAGGTGTTAGAATAAACTGACCAGATACCTAGAAATAATTCAAAAATATACTCATAAACTCATAGTCTGTTGTACGGTACATGACTTCAATACATAGCTATGAGCCAGCAAACCAGTACCTGGTCAAGTATTGAACTTAGATCCGCTGTCTAGTTTTCTACAGTGTTGTTTGCTTGTCCAGCAGTCAAGTTTGCTAGTCCTTCAGTCTAGTTTGCCAGTCTAGTTCCATAGTCCTGTAGTCTGGTTCCCTGGTCCCAGAGTCTAGTTTGCTAGTCCCCCAGTTTAGTTTAACAGTCCCCAAATCTAGTTTGCTACAGTCTACTAACTGTTAGTTTTTGAATTTTTTTTCTAACAGATTGAACCCTCCTGAATACCGAAGGCACTTCTAATCTTTTGGTTTGCAAATATCAAATCACATAATTTGAAGAATGCTTGAGATTTGCAACGTGCATCTGATAAGCAGTTGGATACACAGTTTCAGAATCTCACTGAATAGAGTATACTGAAAAATTCATCTTTTAGCAGAGGTTGATTTTGAATGCATCCTCTCCTTAAAAGGAAGATGAGATATTTTACTGTAGATGGGAATCATATGTCACTGCTGTTTGGCAAAGCAAACTATTTTTAGAAGAAACCACAACCTACCTGCTTGAATTCCTCCTCTTTATCAAATCTTTCTCTCTGTATTCTTGTCATGTAGAGTACATCTGTCCCTGGTAAAGCCTCTTCTATGCTGAAATATTCCTCCTAAAGTACAGAAAACACAGAACACCACATCAACACTAAAGAATGACAGTCTAGGTTTGTTAAGAAAGGTCTGGTATAGACGATAAAATCAGTTGTAAACAGTACAAGACTTTGTGCCACATTTGGTAATTTTCAACTCATCTTTTCTTGAATTTCAATATCGCGTCATGAAATTATTAATGAAATGTTCATTTCAATTTTTACAATATTTTCTCTTTGTTTGTAACTTTACAATGTTTGATGCTCACATTAAAGCTGTTGAATAAATAGTGGCCAAATATTGAAATTGGAGTTTGTAACTTTGGTCACCGTAAATAATATTCAATACTGGTACATTCAAAATTAAAAGACTTGTGTCCATATGTCACTGACAGTCTTGCAAAACAGTTGTATATTGAAACTACTGGCTCAATCTGACGTTATACACTGAATACCACCCATTCCCATTTGAAATGATTGGTCAAGAGATATTTTTAGTTGTTGTTGTTATCATTAAAGAAAAAAAAGAACAGATTAATGACATACCTGTGGGATGCCTCTTTCGCTGACATAGTCATACACACTTCTAGGCATTTTCAAACTTGGAGGTGTGACATAACGAAGCTGTACTCGATACAGGGTGAGTAATCTGGCCAATGAGTGGACAGTACGGCCGTGTTTCAAATCACCAACCATTGTTATCTGCAAGATGGAAAACAATGTGTTGTTTCTGTAAATTTCTTCAATTCTACAAGTATTTTCTCAAAATTTGAACACAGAAATATCAAAATTTCAAGATTAAAATATATAGGCTTTTGTCATTTTAGACTAAGGAGCAGTATGAATATAAAATAAAAGACAATTATTTTTCATTGACACAAAATTTTGACAGTAAGAATACCATCACAAATAGCCAAAGCTACAAAAAACACAAGACACGTGGATCACCATACCCTAGAGTCAATACAACACCGAAATCTTTCTCCCCATTTTTCAGTAAACAGGTCCAGCCTTATCATTGAAAATAATGCAAGCTGGACTAAACCATTGGTGCTGAAGGGGTTAAATGAAACATGAGACTTCTTTTTGACACAAGATAATGTTACATTTTGTTGACTGAGGACTGACAGTAAATTTTATGAAACAGTGAAGTTGATCAAAGAACGTGGAAATTTTGTCTATGTTGGATGGTGCAGATTGCTTTACACTCCAAGATATTAAAATACCGCAATGATACGGTGTCGCTCATATTTGATCAGAATTGGTACATACCAGTATGGGCACCAAAGATCAACAATAAATGTTGTTTCTATCTGTTCAGTGCAGGAAAATTCTACGTTGATGTTATGACAATGATTTCTGCACAGTACAACCAGAAAAATAACAAGAAGTATTTAAACCAGAAAAACAAGAATGACAAAAGTAAATAAGGTCTGAAACTTTAGGTACGGGAGGTCA
This sequence comes from Ptychodera flava, assembly GCF_041260155.1. NCBI lineage: Eukaryota > Metazoa > Hemichordata > Enteropneusta > Ptychoderidae > Ptychodera > Ptychodera flava. The sequence goes on from NC_091932.1 coordinate 38,605,628, forward strand.
ACATTAGCAACATGCATAGCAGAAACAGCTAGTCCCCCTTAGTTTGCGCAGGTCTGTTAATATGTAACAGTTCTTAAACAATGACAGGGCCTGTTTCTGTCACTGGCATGCCACTACTCCTGCACATTTGCAGAATTTCCCTTTTTCTTACCTCATTTGCATATTTTTGACACTGACGTGTTCATTTGAACAAATTCACATCTCAACCCCTGCATCTTCCTGTACACCAAATACTGAGATGGTAGCTCTGGCGGTATGGGAGCCTTTGTGTGTGACGGACATACATCCGCACATACATACCCACATACATACATACAGACATACAGACGCCACCAACTCACCATATAAGCTCTTTTTTGGTATTTATATACATACCAAATATGAGCTAACAAAACCATACTCCATAGTTCCTACCATTTAGGCTTTCATTACTTACTGTAATGTTGTTGACTGTACCGATTTCTTCCCTGATTGTGAAGACATCTAGGAGTGCCTGTGTAGGGTGTTCGCCGACGCCATCACCAGCATTGATGACAGGACGACTGCAGTATCTAGCTGCCGCTTCAACACTACCTGGCTGAGAGTGTCGCAGCACGATGACATCGCTGTAACCAGCCATTGTCTGTATAGCATCTGAAGGAGTCAAACATTCAGGAAAGTTTAAAATCTCACACTACATAAGCTCCAACATCTATGGGTTGCCGACAGTTAAAACAAGTGCATGATAAATAAAAAGATCAAGTTTCTTCAACTATTTCTTAGACTTTTAATATCTAACGTTTGAGAAAAAATATTGAGTGTGTTGAAATGATCTGAAACAAATATGTATATTCTAATTCTAGTTAAAGAGGAGCATGCCGTTCATCTGTTCCCATACATTCTTATCCTCCAGACTACAGTAGACACCAACAAGTCATACATTCTGAACAGATAACCACAGTAGAATTCTAGAGGAGTCTCTCATACAGTAGGTATCTTTGTGAGTAATTCATGGCTCTTTGAGTTAAAATGCTGACACATTAGTTACGTATGGCTTAGCAATCTAACTTTTTCACACCATCTTAAAATATCGCAGTCCATTGCTTTTACGGAAAAAGCCTAAGGTATTTGCGCCTAAAAAGTGAAAGACTTCAAACTTTTGCTAAAACTTTCCGTAATGAAACTTTCTATACCAAATCAAGAATGAAAATCAGGGGTCACTGTGCAAAGTTTAGCACTAGAGAAACAAATTACCTAACATTTACAAATATTTGAAATTCAAAATGGCTACCACCCCTTTGTAAACTCTATGGGGAAAAATAAAATATTCAATTTTCAAAATACAAAGACAGTGAAAATCTTTCTTACTTTAAAATGAGCTCTTGTAAGTGGTAAATCAGAAAAGAATTGTATAGATTTGAACGTCAGAATATCTGTCTCCAAAGCACATCCTACCTTTAACCTGTTCACCCCCAGTTCCCTGTAAACAGGTCCAAAATCACCATTGATAACAATAGGTTTGGGAAAAACCATGGTGGTGAAAGGGTTAAAGGTGTTAAATTTTATGACATTTGCATGGAGAAGGACAAGACTTACCTTGTAGAGTTTCTCCCTTTTTGTGAGATGAAGTCTCTTCATTTAAGTGCAGTACAGTACCTCCTAGTCTGTACATGGCTGCTGTGAAAGAGTTACTGGTTCTTGTGCTGGGCTCATAAAACATACTGGCCATAACTTTACCCTAATAGAAGCAAAAATAAAGTTTTGCTTTACGTTTGTAGCTTTTATCATCTACAGAATAGCCAATCGTCACATGATTCACAGAATTCTTGATAACATGTCTGGACAGTTTTTAAGGATATTATCCATCAAGGTTGTTCAAAAAGACAAACATTACTTGAATGCATCAAAACACTGATGGAAACCAATTCAAATTAAGAAAGCATTAAAGACACAGAGCACTCAGAAAAAACAGAATTCCAACTATCGATGTCACAAATACTGTCTTTAAGAACGAGGCAGAGAAAATGTACACAGTATAGAATCTCATCTTGGATGACTGATCAAGAGTATAGGTACTTGTTCTCTGTTTGTAACCAGGGGGGCCATTTTATGATTACATGGTTTAACAGTAATAGGTCAAGAAGCAAAGTTGGGGTTGTCATGGAAATCCTGAAATAGACCCCCTAAGTTAATGAACTTTGCAATTAGATGCATGGCTGTAAATAAAGAATTGAAATGATGAGCATAACACAGCTTACAATTATATTTACGGTATGCACTCATTTCAAGAATTAACCTGCATATCACACAAACAAAGCAATGGTACACAAGTCTTGGATCTTACCTTCAATATGTAGTCAAGTACCCTGTCTTTCTGTACAGTCATTCTCATGTGATGAGCTACATTAAACAGATGATGGAGCTGAAAAAAAACAAACAAGAGTCAAATATTCATCTGAGGAAAGACTACACTCTGTATTGGATATTTTTGAGTCATCTTTATAGAGTCATAAAACTTATATTGAATTGTACTTTATGTGATAATTCTTCTGCAGTTCAGAAAAGTGATGTAGGTATATTATTTACATTTAGAGCCACTCTCCTAATATGACCAGTATGGCTGTCTGAAAGTTGTCTGGTGTCTGATGTGTTTTCTCAAATACGGGATGTACAATGCACTATTCCTATCCAGATCCATCCGGAATTATATTACCATGCCCTGTCTGTCGTATTATAATTGGTTGAGCAGAACCACATGATTGACCACAAATACACAGTAATGGTTTGTTTACATGCCCATGAATATGAATAATAATATTAACATCATAACTTTACAGCTAAAACGTAAATTGTGATTTCTGTACAAGATTGAAATCAACCACAAAATAAAAAGAAGCATTTATGGACCAAGTTCAGACACTTTTGAAAAAATCTCTGGATTTGCAAAATATTTGCAGCACGCATCACAGTGTGTCCTAAATTGCACAAGTTCTGGGGCCTAGCTGTCTTTTGCTTGGGAAATTTTTGTAAATTTTGACTGGTTTCTTGGGTTTGTTGATAATATAATAGAAATAACAGGCTTGGCAAGCCTCGCCTGTTAAGTTTTGGCTTTCCTCCCTCCCTTGCCTATAAAGAAACATTGATGATCAGGGCGTCGCCCATTATTTCTAAACTGGTCACCTAAAAATGCAGTTAACACCACTCCAGTATCAGTAGCAGTAATCAGCTGACTGCTGGTACCCGATATCACTGACAGTGTTTGGCTGTTATTCTACTGCTCCCCACACTCAAAAGGCTATTTATTCCATGTGCAACTGTCTGTTATTTCAGATGGCACGGGGGAGTGGGAAGGGGGGCGCAAGAATAAGGTCGTCTATTCACATCACCTGCAAACAATTATCATATGATCTCAATAGCTGCATAGAGACACTTCTCTATTACTGCTAGGAGAAGACTATGATTGTTTGAACTGACCTGGTCCTTGGTAAGTCTGGTGGCGGTCAGGATGTGCTTGCCGACCAATCCATGGTTGGGGTAGTGTGGTAACAGCACTGGTTGCTGCAACTGGCTGTGCTGACTCGGCGGTGTGGCACCTGTCGCTCGGAAAGGCACGGTTGCATGATCGCCAGGTGTTAGGGGACCCTCTGCGCGAATCAGAAAGCCCGATTTAGCATTAGTTGGCATATGCGAGCGTGGCTGCGCCGTTTGAAAGAATGTTCTTCTGGATGTTGAGTAAGGTTTTGGTGAAGCAAGATTTTTGAAGTCGAAGTGCTGGGAGTGAGAAAACGGTGACTGAGGTGGTACAGTGAGGGTAGGAGTGGATGGAGCAGAGTAGGTGTTTGATTGTAGATACTCTGAAGAGACAATGACAGGAAAAAAAAGAAGACAGAAAAGAGATGTAAAGAAGATAGGAGAAAGTACACAGTAACAAACATAATTACCAACATATACAAAACAAACAAACAAACAAAACAAATCAAACAAAACAAACATTGGTGCAAATATTAAAGACACGATGATATCTTTTAACACACAAAGTCATTATGAATAGAACAATTCCTGAAATGGTACATTGTATTCTGGAATACAAAGATGAAAACTGCAACACATTGCAAAAGGAAAAGTTGTCATTTTGATAAGATCATACACAGGTACCATGTTTGATTGCCAATTATTCTTGTGAAAAAGTAAACTTTTGACACCAAGTCTTTCTTACAAATGTTGAGGTGAAGAAATAATCGAAACATATGCATGATCGCTAATGAAAGTACATGGACAGTTCATAGTCTGGTAGTAACGTATATAAGTCATAGCAGACTGATTTTCTCCACATACCTATCAACTGATCGCCTGCACCAGCTGGCAGACTAGTGCGATGTACACGAGGTGGAAGTGCAAACCGGTCTACAGGGAGCATCTTTCTGGGAGAACCTGGAGCAGATAGAGTTCCTGACCCTGATGGGACGTGTACGGTCAGTGGTGGTTGAGGTTGACCACGGGGCATGGCTCGGATGTCTCGACCAAAACCTGGTGGTACCAATACCTGGAAAGACAGACGACAAAAAAGCTGACAATAATCCTTCAAAGTAGAATGTGCCTCAGGGAGAGATACTTTTAAAGTATTCTTTTGGCCTTCCACTTGTGAAGGCTCATTTTGAAGCTTACGGAGTAAATAGAGATAACGCTGGGACGGCAGCCATTTTGAATTTCAAATATTGGTAATTATTATACACCTACTGCCGTAACCTATGGGAGTTTGACCATCCAATAACTTTCCTTATTTTGTATAGTACGCGGAGTCCCGAATACGGGAGACGCGCGACGCGCCTGTTTTACCTTTGACCTAGTGATTATACGATGTAAACAAACTATTTTACAGTGAGTTATAGACATAATAACAACTTCCACCAAAATGTATTCGTAGTATAAGGTTTAAAACACGCTAAACACAAAACTGAGTCTAAATGCAATTGATTTTTATTTTAAAAAACTAATTAAATTGAAAACATTCAGCGAAGTTTGCTTGTACTCCCTTCGGCTCGTCCAACACGTCACTCACTGAGCCCTCGTCCATACAGGGCCGTATTTTGTGAATAACCCTATAATATTGGGTAATTGGTTTATCTTGTTCAAATATTTATGGTAACCTCTGATTTTTATTCTTGGTTCTGAGAGAGAATGATTTAAAGTTTCCTTAAGGAAAGTTTGAGCAAAAGTTTAAGTCTCTCATTTCTGAGGTATTACATGTGACTGCCTTCAGATACCTCGTACCCAGCAACATCAGTGATGGTAGAATTGAGTTAGGGGAGAGATGTTTAGATTCTCAAATTTCCACAATACTGGTCTGCAGCTTGGATTCATTTTTGAAGACTATGGTGTAAATGAAGTTTTCACTGTCTCCTTTTTTGTGGAAAAACTGAAAATTAGATTTTTCCTCTCAGATTTAACACAGGGTATGGGAACTACTAGAGCTCCGTAACTCTTGGAAATCAACCACAGCATATGGTGATTTCCAGTTGACCTACCACGCAAAATAGGGGTCCAATCTACATGGTAGTTAAACAGCAAAGTACGATGTCCTGCTATTTGAGTTTGACCACAATACATTCAGACATTAAATTTATTGAAATTTAGAGTAAATTTTATTCGTACCTGTCCATCTATATATGCCACTTCTCCATTCAAGATAACACGTCTTATTGTGCCGCGTACTTTACGTCCAGTGAATGGAGTCCATCTTGCTTTGCTGTACTTCATAAACTGAGGTATCTCCCATTCTTCATCCAGGTCGACTTCTATGTACGTGTCTTTCTGTTCCGGCAAGTTGAAGATCTTCCTGGGATTGTTATAGAGTTTGTCCTCAATATCCTGGAGAGGGGCAGTGAGGGAGGTGAGGGACGTGGACAGAGAAGAAATTTGAAGAGATTATCCAATTAAAAGAGTCGGTAAAATCAGAGTCAGGCGTAACAATGTCATGTTCTTCTGTAGGATGACAAAAACTAGAAAGGAATTTGATGCACAATTTGTCAGCAAAGTATGGTGTTACACCTTTATTTTAATTTTTGTTATATCTTGTCATAATTTTTGCATATGGAACATCTATGAGTTTTAAATCCAATGTCTGGTTCATATTTTTTGTGGAAGCACTTCATCTGCAACAGCAAACAGACTGAAACAGTTCCAAACAGCACACTATGATGAATATCAAATACCGTCGGGTACATAACTACCACGAGATACAACTCAACTTTCTTGAAAGTGGAAACATTTGCCCACTTACAACATATTGCATTTCTGTTGTAAGGCCATTACTCTACCATACACATTCAGCAAAAGTGTAGGCTACGGCATCTATTTTCATTCAGGGAATATTGATAAAATATCTTTTTATCAGTAATATCTCACAGATACCTTGCAATGAACCACAAGTCTTTGATTACCAAAAATCATGGAAGTTACTAAAAATGTTTTTTCAGTTGAAGGGTGCAGCACTCAAGTTTAAGTTAACTTTTGTATCTCAGTTGTCTAGTTGCATCAGGGATTCGATTCTTCATGTCCTATCGTTCAAGTATTGAAGACTGTACACCAGGACGAAATCTTTTAATGATCTCACACTACAGGTCCATCTCGGCAAAAGAAAATGTTGCAAAAAGAGTTCTTACTTCAATTGTCAGTCTTCCCTCATGAACAGCAGTCAGTAGCAATGGCAACATGGTCTCCAATCCTGGGAACCCAGGGGGAGGTTTGGCACTGTTTTTCTCATCCACTGTGTGTGGGGCTGTGACAAAAATCAAAGTATGACACATATTATGTAATTTGTCTTTTAGCGAAAGTACCACATGTTCAAAAAATCAAAGTAACAGATTAATGATGACTTGGTTTTTTAAACTTAGTATGAGAAATCAAAGATGTACCCTTATATCCTGTTTTAGGGAATATTGCTAAAGAATATATCTTGTCTTTTCTGATCACTGAACTTTCTTGTATTTTCACTTTTCACTCACTCTGTCAATTTTTCATCTTGGCACCAAACTTCTTTTAAATCACCGATAGCATGCTTTCCTGTTTTCAGCAATTATTTAATGAAAACAAATGCTAGAAAAACATTGCAATGGATCTACCTAGAATGCAAGCTTGATTTAATTAACCTCATTTCTACATTCTACCGTACATTGCTATGGTAATTTGGGAGGCTCTATAAAATAGCTCAAGCAATGCAATCTTGTCATGAAATTTTAATACTCGTGTACTTTTTGAGTTCCTCATAATTTAAATTTCCTACACACAGATGCTAAACAAACACATATATACACAACTTGACAATAGCACCTGCACCCTATAGGGTGCTTGATAAAGTGTGTGAAACAAAGGTCAAAAATCAAGAAGGTTCATCAAGCTATCTCATGGCCCAAAGCTCTATGTGATTGGCCCATAATTGTGTCATTGTAAGATAAATATGTGAAATTGTTAACAAGTATGTAAATCCTATAACCAATGGTATGATATCTTTCAACAAGCCGTAGATCAGTCACCGATTTTAATATGTGCAAGTATCTCCCAATATCTCACATTGAAAAGAAATAAATTTGATGAAGTTGGCCTATCTCTCACCATGATCAGTAGCAAAGCAGTCAATGATATCCATATTATCCCACAATGCCTCCTGATCTTCTTTGGAACAAAGGACTGGCCTCACTTGACCCCTGCCATAACCTATGAAATCCAGGTCATCTGAGGTCAAGAATAGATGATGTGGGGCTACTTCACAGGTCACCTGCATCCCACGATCCTTTGCAGCACGGATGATCTCAATCTGAAAATTTGATGAATTTGATGAAAAATTATTAATGGGAGATGTGATCTTGAAATTAGGGGAGATGTAACACATTAGTTAGAAATATGCAAAGTCAACATTGATAGGTTTCACTGTATGTTAATTCTGTATGATCACATGACTTGAAAAGTACTTTTGGAAATTTGTGTTTCTTGGACCTCAGCATAATTTGGGTGTTGTGAAATTCTTAATTATGAGGAATAATTGTAGGTTGTTATAGGTGATAAAACTATTATATTTCATGGATATTGAATAACTTTACTTCAGAACTGATGGATGGGTGATGCCAGTCAGTGTTTTGTATTAATTATACAGGATGGTATCAAAATACACCTGATGATCTTCCAGCCTACATATAGTTTGGCAATCCTGAATAGAGACTGGTTGGTCAACTGAACCACCTGAACTGTGAATTCATTGTTCCTGCTCCATTTCAATTTTTTGGTCCTGGGACGAGGATCATTGGATGTGTCAAACAATGAATGTTATATCTACAGTATTTGTTGAGAACACCACCACATATCACCAAATATGGCAATACCAACACCAAATATGGCAATAGCAACACCAAATATGGCAATACCAACACCTAATATGGCAATACCAACACCAAATATGGCAACACCAAATATAGCAATACCAACACCAAATATGGTGATACAAACACCTAATATGGCAATACCAACACCAAATATGGCAATACCAACACCAAATATGGCAATACCAACACCTAATACTGAAAAGTAAATGCTTGTAGAGAAATGTTCTCTCACCTCTTCCTTCCTAGCAACGTGTGCAATATGCACTGGTCTGTCATGAAGTTCAGCTACCAACAGTATAGCTGCAGTTGTACGTGCTTCAGCATGGGCTACGATTGGTAGATGTTTTGGCCATTGTTCAAAGTGCTGTCAGATATTAGGACAGACATGTATATCTTTAATAATGACACTGTTACAGTAGCTATTATCCAGAATTTGTTAAATATAATGGTTACTGAAACTCATGGAGAGTTGAGATCAATTGAAATTCCATGAATCAGAAGTTAACATCCATGTTATGAATCATAGCAAATACTTCATTGGGTTTGAATGTAAGATAATTGCACAGAATTCTCATCTGGGCAATCAAAGCAGACCTATCTAAAACACAATGCAATTTGGAAAATCAGACTGAAATGAGTTGTCTTCATTTTGAAGTAACAAAAAACATGACCAAAGGGAGTGCAATAGATGTTTTTGCTATTCAGCAAGCCTCATTTGCATATTTGTTTCATTTGGTTTTGCATACAGTTATCCACTTCTTGCTCATTTGCATACACTAGAACCTACACCATTTGTGTACATCATAACTTCTTTTCGGGACGTAACAACACTGCACAGCTAAAGACTGCAATCAGTTTAATGATTCCAAGTTTTGTAATTTCAAAATCCTAGAAAGTAATACTTATCAATTATTAACAATATTCCTCAATGCTCAAATTGAGTGTAGACGGAGTCTGGTCAAGAGTAGAATGTGTCAAGACAGCTTACCTTCATCCATGTTGACATGCTGTCCAGTCGTAGAGAGGTAAACGTTTCATTAAGATACATCTTCATGCCAGCAGCTGCAGGGCCTATTTTATGCAGCATGTCAGCGTTGTCTGGACCAGCACCGACATACAAACCATAGTCACAGCGAGCGCCTAGACGTGCCAGCTGTTGAGAAAACAGTGGACAATCAATGTTAATTACAGTGGAGGTATGAACACTTGAGTACAAGTTTTACATTTTGCTGTGTTTTGACAGTAAAACCAACAACTTTAAAGAGAAAAGTAGAAACTTAATACTCTTTCTGCGTAAGTAATCTACAATGTTTTGACAATGTTTTCATAAGTGGCTAAAAACTGGAACAAAAAACAGACTTTATGAGATTGTTGCATATTTCACCTTACCAATGACTGAATGGTTCAACATGTGGAAAATTACTTCACCATCCATAATATAATTATTGTTTGTTTTACACATACAACAATGTAACTTGCAACGGCCATACTTGACAAAAATACAACTCTACCTGAACTATCTAATTCTTAGATCACTGTGCAACATATAGCATAGCCCTGTGATTTACAGCCTATGACCCATGTCTTACAGCTTACTACCATATCTATTCACACAGCATAAGCACCGCCTTCAGATTTCACAGCAGAGATTGGCCTTTGACCTGACCTTTGAACCTAGTACTTACCTTCTGGGCTAGAGCAAATGATCCTTGATCGGTGATTGAAGGGTTGGTGTTTGGCATGGCAAGCACCATAGTAACGCCACCGGCCAGTGCAGCCGCTGTGCCTGATGCGAAATCCTCCTTGTGTGTGGCGCCTGGTTCTCGTAAATGGACGTGAACGTCAATCAGACCGGGCAAACGCACTACTCTGGATGAAGTGATGCAGTCAATGTGTGTTTTCATCGATGGAGACCCTCCAATTCGACGTAATGCCTATAATATGTAAAGAAAAATAATTACTGAGGTGCTGTGAAACTTCACACAGAGTAAAAACTCATATTTTTGGAAAAATGGAATTTTAAGACAATATTAATATTTGAAATAGTACTGTTGAGAAAGCCACATGTTTGCTTACACAAAGGTTCTCAGATGAACTCACCTCGATGAACAATTTAGCTTTCTTTACATCTGTGATGAGAGGGATTTCCTTATCTACTGCCATACGACGAGTGCGGTAACCGTGGGTGATGAAATGAGAAGCCCGCTTGGACCCACCGTTTCTCATTGGCAAATTAATTACCATATCACACTGTCTGTCTGATAGGTAGTCTGCTATGTTTGGTTGCTGTCGCATCTTTTCTCCAGTGTCTTCAAATGGCCAATCAATGGCTTTGATCTAAGATAGCAGGGAATTCAATTTTGTAAAACTAGCATTTATTGGGGCATGTAATCAAAATGTTTACCAAAATTTTGTTTCAGTATAATCATTACTCCCAGTAATTAACAAATAAATGAATAAATAAATAAAAAAGCTAACAAACAAACAAATGAAGGAAATACATATTGATTACATGATGGAATTCTTCAAATGTAGATAGAAGATTGAAAAGCTTTGGAAACTAAGTTCAATTCTACAGAATTTTGGGAAACTCTCAGTTAACAGAAATTCAGTTCTTTGATACAGTTCAGTCTTGAATATGAAAAATTTCAGAGGTAATTATGACGAAAAGGTTTTTCAGTATGACGTGAGCTATGAGACTATGAGTTACAATTTTGAGGATCCCTGTACATAGGACAGAATCGAAATGATTGAATGGAAATGACATACCGTAATACCATGCTCAGAGTAGAAATCAGCAGTACCAATACTTGCAAACAGGTTGTAGCCTAAATTTTCTAGAGTTCTGACTGAAGGCAAGAGTTCACTTTTACACTGAAAAAAATAACAAAAGAAATATTCATTTTATCATCAAACCAAAGTATTCTGCATGAATAAAACTTTTACTATCTCTCATGTTTTTGGTTTACCTTGATACAAACTTTCTTATCATTGCAGTAGATTTCTGGATTCTCGCGTAAAAGCCTACACTCACTAATTTAATCGAAATATTTGGAAAAAAATTTAAAATTTTGATCATTTGAGCATTGTCTTTTTTTTTGACATTTCACACTGAGAGCATTGGTCTGTTTTGAAAAGCACAATGAATGACAACAAAAGTATACCTTCTCTATTTACCACAAACGACAAAGCCATGATGTTGGACTAAATTTAAATGAAGTTAATCATATTTCTTTTTGCCAGCATTCATGTTTCATGCCATGCCCTTGTCATATTCCCTGTGCCTGCATCCACTCACATCACAGACAACAACTGAGATAAATCAACTCATGGCAATGAACAAAGGTATAGGATGAAGATTCATATTGAATTTAGATGTATATTTTAATACACATGGCAAATCAAGTATTGCTATCAAGTTGTTTTCCAGCTGAGCTGTGGTTTATGCAAAAATCAGGAAAATTCACACAAAGTTTAGTTTTCATGCCATTGTAAGGCAGGAAAGTCAATGTAATATTATGCCAGATAATGATCATGATTAATGTTACCAGTTTTCATACCTTGTAACTTCCAATTGAAAGAAGTATGTTCTTCTTTGGTATTTTGAATCCAGTGCTGAGCATTGCCTTCAGGTAAGCTTCATAGCGATTCTCACCAAAACAAGCTACTTCACCTGTGCTGGACATCTCCACACCCAGCATGAAATCAGCACCGGCCAAACGTGAGAATGAGAACTGAGGGCACTGTCAGAGTACAGAGACAATGAAAGATGTTACTGGTGTGTTTGCTGCAGTTTAGGTTTCTAATCCCAAGATGGATGATTTTAGAATCAATGTTTGTAAAGGGAAAAGATGATTTCTAAAGGTCACATTTGATGTACCTGGCTTGACGGATTTCATAAGAAAAGTCATGCAATGCCATTGACTACAGTGTGAACTCACTTTTTATCACAAAGGTCTCAAAGATACTGTCTTAACCCTTTGAGTGTCAAAGTCAATTTCTGTTGCCTTAATACAATATCACATAGCTAACTACTTTTTTCAGATCTGGACAATTTTTTTTCAGATTTTTCTTAAAATTTTGATCAAAAATTGTCACCAATGAAAAATTACGTCAATTTGGTCCAAAATTATCAGAAAAATTACAGAAAAATTCTTAAAAAAGTGGTAAAATGCTACACTGAAAATTTGTTGGGAAATATTATAGCACTCAAAGGGTTAATGCTGTCAGCACAACAATAATGCTGTTCTATTAGGGGCCATGGATATTAAAACATGCGCACGGTAAACAAAACTAAGTGCGTTTGGCCTCAACATCCCTCCCCTCCCCTAAATGAAAGTTTGGAAGTGCGAAAATCCAACCAAGCCTCATTCTCGCTCCGTAATATTGGCTCACTGCTATGATAAATTTCTCCATTTCGGTCATTATGTCACTATGAAATCAGGCATAAGCATCACGCAATAGTTACAAAGGCTGCATCATTGTTGGTGGTGCCAGTGTTACAGTGTTCGTAATGTAAACAAAGTGTCCTGATATTGTTCAATGGAAAAAAGTTCCCCAGGAACTATATCATGACACTGGCCAGTTTTTGTTTCAAAACAAGTAACCATGACAACCATACCTTCACACCAACTCTGCCAGTGCCAGTGAGTAACCCTACTGAATCTGCTGGTTCACCGATGATGACGTCTGTCGCCATGGCAATAAAGTCATGATCCAGTGTCTTGGATACAAACGGAAATGATCTTGACACTCGCACATTGCATTCTATCACTTTGAGTTTGTTGTCCTGGAAATCAGGGAAAAAAGGTTATTTCAACATATGATATTTATCTCAAATATTAATTAATCACTTGTAAAACAAGAGTGCCATGACATCTTGGACAAGCAATTTAAGAAATTTACAGTCACAGATTGTCTAAGCACAGAACACGGACTTTGACTTTCACAAAGTTACTTTTGTTACGGCAAAGGACTATTCATAGAATTTTGACAAAATGAATAACAGGCCTTAATCATTGGCTTAATCATCAGTTGGTTTGCCTATTTTCTGCAGATATTAGCCATTTACTTTGAAATCAAAAAGATGCAGTCATGCTCAGGCCAGGAAGAATAATTAAACTGTTCCTTTGAATCGCCACTTCTACTTTAGCCATTTTTGAAAATATTTTTGAAATTGCAGCAAAGTTAAACTTCCACACTGTAATTATTACAGTGCTTTTTTGTTTTCTTCTGGGAGCATGTTGAAATGCTTAGAATTTATTCTGTCAACACAGCCTGTATATTTAATGCCTCAGTTAGTGTGGATAGTTTGTAAATTCTAGACTCCAAGTCATCAGTAACAATGTAATGGGAGACTGTACTGGTTCCTGAAAAAAACATAAAAACAAAACCATTTGCTTGCTGCCTCTGTAATTGTACTGAAGAAAATCTGAGGAACAGTAACTTTTTTTTCTCTGGCCTTTTGAATGCATTATAGGGGTCTTCATGTGTATTTTGTTTGAACATGTCACACGAGACATTGTGTTTTCCTTGTTTTAACCATAAACTTGACCTGATACAGTGACAGATAAACCAGGCATGAAAATGGTTTGTATAATATAACCACACTGGTTTTAGCAATCTTACAATTTTCAATTACGCTTTGAAGTCAGTCATATTATGCAACCATTCTCCGAAATCCATTTCGTCTACAGGCAGAGTTAAGTCTTTTTTTGACTGATTTCTCAGAGTTTCAACCGTCTGAACAACAGACTGGCCTTGCATATGATGTCAAATTTATAAAACTAGTGCCTTAATACACTTTTTTATTGCTGAGATTAAAGGATATGAAAAACAATACCTTTGCAATTAACTGCATGTTGAATGGTCCAGTAACTTCAAGCTGCCTTCCAACAGCATTTACAATGTTCCAAATCTTCTCAATTGTCTCCTTGTTCAAGTCTTGTGGTGGTGTTACCAAGGTAGCATCACCAGAATGGACCCCGGCATTCTCAACATGTTCTGATATTGCCACGGCGAGTATTTCTCCGTCCCTAGCAACCGCATCTACATCAATTTCCTAAGATGAAGATTTCAGCAGATACAATACGATAAGCAGATATGCTGAAGTTAACACAAACAATGTTTCAGTACATAAAACAAGGCACACTTTCATCTCTTCAAGAAAAAATTCCCATTCACTGTAAATAGTACTAGGTTTCCCTACAGCTGTTTGTAATTGCACTACAGTGTACAGGTAGAATGTGCCTAGGGACAGATATTCAGACTGAAATTTTTAGAATGCTTTCCTTGTCCTACCACTTGTGGCTGCTCATTTTAAATCTCTTGAGGCAAGAAAACAATTTCACTGTCTTAGTTGTTTGAACATTTAAAATTTTATTTTTTACCATACAAGCTGAAAACAGGGATGCTACCATTTGGCATTTAAAATATCAAACGCCAAACTTTGCATGTTGACCCCTAAGTTTTATTCTTGATTTGGTAAGAGAATGGTTAAAAGTTCCGTTGAGGAAACTTTGAGCAAAAGTAAGGAGTCTAAGTAAGTCTTTCACTTTTGAGGTGCATACTATCTTAATTATGTCACTAATTGCTCAGAGAAATGATAATGATAACGGCAAAAATTAAATAATCCTCATTTAACAATTTGGTCATTGGTGAATATATATCTATGCTAAGAAACCCAGAAAAGCTGTAAATTCAAATTCACAAGTGAAAAATAAAGAAGCAAAGTTTCACTTTGATATTCAAAAAGATGCACTGTCAATTTGCAAATGGGATGCAAGTTTGACTGAGGTAGTTCAGCTGCAGTTTTTATGCACACTGGACCACGGTCCCTCCACAAAAAGACCATGACTAGGCAGAGTTATGATTGAATTGTTCCAGTAAGTAATTACAAGTGGGAAAGAGATTAAAATAATTGTTGCTGTTGATTTTGACAATGGCAAAGATGATCATGATAAAAATGTGCATTCATAATAATTCATTATTATAACTGTTACAGACACTTAACTCTGAAAGATATTTGTAGTCATGAACAATGAAACACACACACACACACACACATGACAACATACACATGGTTAAAGATCCAACAAAATTCTCAAAACTGCAAACAGAAATATTCCAAAACTGTGACAAAAACACTGTGATTGTGAAAATGCAGATACCTTGGCTTCCAGAATGAACTTGGAGATGACAACTGGGTGGTCCTTGGACACAGCTACAGCATCGCTCAGATAGGTTTCTAAATCTTGATGCGAGTGAGCTACATTCATGGCGGCTCCACTCAGTACATAGGATGGCCTAACCAGAGCTGGGTAGCCGACTTTATCACAAAACTCCTTGGCAGTCTGTGCAAAAAAATTGATTAAAAAGAAATGTCAAAAGATGTCCTAGGGCAAAAACAAAACAAAATGAAATTAATAACAAGCCATTATAGTGCTTTTGTAAAGGTCGGTGTAAAGCCAGTATATTCTCACTGGAATATTAACATCAAAGTTTCATATTATTTCAAGCACAAATGTTATGAGGTCCACAAACTGTTCAATAAGGTTCCTAAACATGAGCAGAGTCATTGTTTTGTAATTGCAAAGGGACAATCTGACAAATCACACATTAAATATTTTCTTTATTTTCTATACAATTTGGGTATTCCAAATTAATTAATAAGCGATTTATGTAGGTAGAAAGTTAGTTTTTGAGTTCCTTTATGGAAAAACTTTTTTTTTTGACATTTACGATATATATAGACCACAGTTTCATATTTTATATTTCACTTCCCTTTATTCGATATCTTTTGACATTCTTTAATTATTCATTGCAATAATGCATAGGGCACACAATGTTACCTCCAAGTTGGTGAGTTCCTTCCACTGTGGCTGTTCAATCCCAATGCTGTCCAGCATACGGGAGAATTTGAAGCGGTTTTCGGCCGAGTCGATGAACTCAGGGGATGTTCCTAGGATACGACATCTTTGTCTGTGCAATGACATAGCAATGTTGTTTGGCAGCTGGCCACCCATTGAGAGTATCACTCCCTCTGGGTTCTCACATTCATAAATATCCATAACAACCTAAAAAGACAGACAAATAAATGTCAGTATGGCTTCTATTTTGAGGTAGATCTGGGAGGAAAAACAATAATATTTTTTGTTTGTTAAATAGAGTTGGGTTGGCGAAGTGATTGAAATTTTCTACATAAATACATAAGGTAGAATGCACCTGGGGACAGATATTTGGACTCTCAAACTTTTACAATTATTTTCTGATCTTCCACTAGTGGGGGCTCATCGTAAAGTTTTGGAGTAAGAAAGATTGTCACCATCTTCACCATCTCAGGTTTTTCAAAATTTTATTTTTTGCCACTGAGTTGACATAAGGATGACAGCCATTTTGAATTTCAAATATCAGTAAATGTTACATCATTTGTTTTCTCTGGTACATGCACAGTGACCCCTGATTTTATTCTTGATTTGGTAAGAGAATTGTTTAAGTTATAGTAAGGAAAGTTTAAGCAAAAGTTTAAGTCTTTCACTGTCGAGGCTCATACTACCTAAACAGGGTTGTGGATTACAATAAAAGCAATACATTCTTCTCTAAGGTATAACATTAAAGTCCATATATTACCTCTGAAAAAATATTTTTATTTTTTTATAATAAACTCTTATTGGAGTCATGAGTCAAATGCTGGTGTCATTTTATTCATTTCTGTTGATAAATAAATGCAATCTTGCTATAATTAACGTCTTGAGAATAAAATCTGTTTGAACCACGCCCTCATCTGTGACGTCACGTGAGGCAATTGTTGTGCAAATCAATCTATGCCTCCTGCTGTACATACACAAGCAACAATGGCATCAAATTTAAACTCGGCGAGCGCGAATGAAGAGATAGTTTTTGGACTCGGAGTGTATGATTCAGATGATAATGAGGAGTCTTGGGCTCTGCGGTACATGACTATTGTTCAGGAAATTCAGAGCCACGGCCGTATAGGTTTTGAGCCAGCGAGGTGCGAGTATCTCCTCAACCTGCGGATCAATGGGCCAAGCGACAAAATACCTTCAGACCAAGGTTCACCCGAGCCTTCACAAGTACCCATTGTCGGGTATCGTAAACTTACTTCGCTCAGAGCGAGAGTATTGTCACATTGATTTAATCACCTGATAGTATCGCATCGTCCACCGTGAATTTAGTTTGAGGCCAGTTCGCCACACTTTCATGAGCGTGGCGAACCAAGAAGACATTTTATTCGCCACCCAGCACTTTCTGTCGCATTTTGCGAATGTGGCGAGCGCTAGTGCGACCCTGTCACTGCACACTGCACTGATGGCCTCACATGACGTCATGTCACATGACATTTTGCGGCCAATATGAATTCATATTTTTTCTGAGGACCAGTATTTTGAGTATTTTAAGTATGAATATAATATTTTAGAAATGAATACCAAAAATAATTTTTAATTATTTGAGTATTATGGCTTTTTTACTAAACAATAGTATTAAGTTCAAATTAAACAAAATCAGGTAATATATGGACTTTAAAGAATAACAACTGCACTCTTTATTTTAGATTGCAAGGGGCACAATCACAATGAAAAGGTTTTCATTTCCAAATTTTGTTAGACGCTGCATGTGAAATCTGTATAAAGGGATACTTGTAACAACTCTGCAGCTATCTCATTTTAAAAGGATATCGGCTGGTTGCCATAGAGATAAGTCAGGCACAAATTAAGACTGAACTAAAAGTAAGAGAACAAAAAAATTCTACCATTTTTTTTAATAATTTGGAAAATTTGTTCACCTTTATCATCAGAAAATTTGTGAGAAACATGTCAAACTAGAAAGTGAGTCAAAATGATATTAACTTTTGATAGATTCATAGGGCAGATCCATACTGTAATATGACTAGATGGTTTGACATTTGATGGAAGGCTTAACATTTACTGCAATGCTGATTGTCTGATCAACCACGTAAGATTTCATCTGTGTGCCGTGTAATCAGAGCAACTTGACAGAGGGTCATACCAATCACAAATAGGGATGTACTTCAGCCAGAACTGTTGAGGGATGTGGACAGTGTATATTTAACTTAGCTGTTCCAATGACTGATAGTATTTGGCTTTAGTAATAATGGATTGATGAAATAAAACATGTACATGGGACATACCAATAACTGACAAATGACAGGGGTGTATTAACGATGTGACTCAGGTTCAGAGGTCAATTTTAGCAATTTTTTTTTATTTCAAATTTCGAACCACTGACACGTGGTCTTTCTTTTGGGGAAAGGTGTTGGGTCACATCGTACCGGGAAATTCCTGAAATATTACTAAAATGGCAAACTATCAGCTACACCGCGTGCCATTATTTCCCTTTTGTCTTAACGGTCGCAGATTACGGACCGCGATATCTTTGATAAACACGCAGAGATTATGTATAGGCTTGGCGGTATAGTGCGCATGCGCTAGCTTCAACGTTATGCCCAGCGTTTTGAACTCCGCATGTATCGGTATGGCAAACACGTCGAGCAGACGTAAGCCGGCGCTAGCGCTCCGTACCGTCGAAAAAGCAAGCGAGGTCCACAAAAGCGGACCTGAAAAAGACGGCAACGTGCACAAAGGTCGATTTAAATGTAAAACAGTCCGACTTTGGCTCATACTCCCTGCAATAACGATCAAGAATGCAGTGAAGAGTCAGATTTGGCCGAGGACGCAGACGATAACGGAGACGTGCTCAGTTCAACAACTATGAAAGTATTTGACACGCTGCTTTTCGAACATATTAGGCTATGCTGATTACATACCTGAGTCCAAAAATTAGCCTGAGCGAGATGAAACTTCTGTTAGTTGCGATAATGTTATCACTCTTGCTGTACATGCTTGGTGTTAGTATCGTGTTCTTTTATATTTTTAAACTCGAGTTTTCTATCGTGCAGTCTTTTCTTGTCTGCTGAGAAACCTTGAACAACACCGTACCCGACATCACGCGACATTTATGTCAAGGAGTTTCCCAAGCCAGTGCAGGAGTTCAGACACACAATATGTAGATTCACAAGAGCAAGTTCACCGATCTACTAATTTTTCGAAACGAAATGCAAATATTTGTTTTTATTTCATGCCTTTTCTTTCCTAAATATAACCCAAAAATTAAATTACGTCAAACGTGAATTGCGAGGGTTCACAAATGATTCTTGTGTACGTGTTGTCTAAACTTATCAATCACCCGCAGACTCCACAGCTGCTAGCTGGACCTCAACACTGAACGTAAAACAAACCCGGCTCAACTTCTAGAAGTGCTGAAACTAGCAATTTTTGCTATATGAGGTCAGTCATCGAAAGTTTGAGTAAAAGTAAAAATCTCCGAAATAATTATGTGTGCGCTGGTAATGGTATTGCGCAAGTCGAGTGACTCCACTGTAGACTAGTCGATACTCTGTCTCTTGGAACACGCTGTCGATGACAGCCTGCACTGTTCTACGCTACGGCGTGATTATCATTAGTTTGATAAAATCGGTACAAGAACACATATAAATAGAGTTTGAAAAAATAACACGAGTCAATCTCTCCCGTCGTAACAAAGGGCGACAAGTTTGCAGTGCGGTGCAAAAGCTAAGAAAATACGACAGACATTTTATGTTGTCAAGAGTTACATGTGTTCGTCTCTTCTTGAGGTAGGAAAACTAGCAAGTGACGTCCCGTTCGCACAGTATCAGTGCTAACATGAACTTGACAATCACTTTCACAAAGAACATGCATAAATTGCCGATCGCGAGACAGGAAGTAGACAACTTGAGTCAAGAACGAGTGAATGCCCGACGCGATCGCGCGACGACAGCACATAAGTCTCGATCGGATAGACTTTTTACGCAAGTTTCGACGTCTTCGTCTTGACTTTGAACTCTGGTAACCAGATTGTAACCGTTGAGACAACAGTATACAGTTAATCTACTAGTTAAACGTTCCAAAAATGGATTAAATCGCTAAGTACCCCTCTGTGTTTGTTGTGTAAATACCATCCACTGCTGGCACTAAGCATTTGCCAGTTCAGTGTATAATTTCTTTCTATTTTCACACGATCTGCAATCCTAAACATATTCAAAATTCCCAAAACTGACTCTAAATATTTCAACTTAGTCCTGGTGTAAGAAAATTCGCAGAAAATAGTGCGCGAGTCGGACTTCTTGGTCACAATGTGTGACGCATAGGTCGTTTACACAAATCGTCGATTTTCTCAGTTCCGTTTTTGGCAGTGCGTACATTATTCAAATAAGTATAAGTCGGCGGCGCCTGGACAGACTAGCCTGATTTTTCACCTGTGGACAGTGAATGAATATATTTGAAAGACCGTGTCTCATATTTCCGATAAAGGGCCTGGAAGGGAAGATATCCTGACAAACGTGAACAAAGGCCGATAATTTATGCAAAAAACGTCAAGTTGACACTTTGAAGGTGCATTGTGCGAAAACAAAAGCGAATTTCAAAAATCCGGGACACGGTTTTTTGCCCAGTATACCCAGCCGTCGATTGCCGTAAACAGATCACCAAGGCCGATTGGAGATTTGTACTTACACTTTTTTGAGTAAAAAAACTAAAAAACACGTGTTTTTGAGTAAAACAGCCGTATGCGCACTGTTTTTAAAAAACTAACAAATTTTCTGAACTCTTCGGTGACCGAGCAGATAAAAAAAGTACCACATGTCGGGTGTGTGACCACGTCTTCTTTGTGAAAATGAGGATTGAAAATAAGTGACAATGAACCTGAGTCGCTACCTTAAAGCAAGAATTGTGGAGGGGTTGATGTATACATTGGGCTAAACTGTTCAAATGACAACTGGTTGGGCTAAACAGGTTTACTGCCAGCTAGTTAAAGATGGCAAAGATTAACACAACAGCTTTAGGGCAAACACTTAAATTGTGTTAAGTTTTGATATTGGGCAGGGGTTGGACTAGATTAGTTGCCAGACAGCTATTTTCAACCCCTTTTCCCATTGATTGTATACTTATACTGTACTGGATTTTGTAATCACCTACATTATATATTTATTTATGGGAAATAAAGAACTAAGTATTAAAGGTAACAGGTGGTCTGGACCCAATTTCTGACACACATAAGAGTTGAGTCAGCAATACCCCTGGGTGAGTGAGTCGTTATCTATAAATGGTGATGACTTACCTCAAAGGAGATTTCATCAAAGTACAGGCGATCACACATATCATAATCAGTACTGACTGTTTCTGGGTTGTAATTCACCATGATGGTTTTTCGACGAAGCTGCAAGATTATCAAAAGATAAACAGGCAGAGAGGTCACTGAAAAGAAGGACACGGGTTGCTATGGCAACCGTCTCCAACATAGCTAATCATGAAGATTTGCCAGTCAGATGGGTTCAAAATAGTTTCAAATACAGCGAAGGTACAACTGAAGGACAGAGAAACCAATTGCTCGTATATGAGCAATCTAATTGTCTTAGTTACGTTTCATCAGGCCCCAAAAAGAGTATTGGTTGTGGCTTCTTTCCCAAAATGGAGCAAATTTTTTTTATTTTTTAGTTCTCTGGTTGGTCTGTCTGCTTATATAGTAACCATCTAGTGATATATTGAGTTCTGCTTTTGAGTTCTTAAAGGAAGGGACAGCTTGTATACAGCACATAATTTTGTGACTTTTTACATTTCTACCATCACTGATCTTTGCTCCACAGAAACAGAAAAAAACAAAGGCTGACCCACAGTCTTTTGATGATGTACATGCTGACTAGAAATAACTCTCCCCCCAGGACAATATTGACTTTTCAAATGGCTTGTCTTTTTTCCACAATCCTGTTATTATTATCTTGCACCTTAAAATAATTCAAAGAAATACAGTTTGTTGGTTTGTCACCATCACATACCCGTCTGAGTTCAGTGATACATCCTACAGCACACCAATCAAATTCTACGCTGCTACCAATACGGTATACGCCAGAGCCAATCACCATGACATAGCCACCTGGGAAGTCAAGGTCATGGCTGGTTGCATTGTAGGTCAAGTACAGGTAGTTGGTCTGTGCTGGCCATTCAGCAGCCACAGTGTCGATCTGTTTGACGAAGGGTACGATATCCATACTCTGTCTGGCTTTGCGGACGGCTATCTCAGTACTGCAATAGACAGAAAGTTTAACAGTTAGTGATTGTCATTTCAGGTTTGAACAGAATTTAGTATTGTGTCTAACAATACTTGCCTATAGAACTGTGATAAATATTGTCTGATTATCACCTGTCGCCACTGAAGTTTTTTCTTGAATGTGTATCAATGTCTGTATCTAATTATGGATTAACAACATCAGATTTGGTAATTCCTCATACTTGGCGTCAACAAACAAAGTATATAAGACTTCAGTGGAAGGAAACTTAATCACTAAATTAACTGTGATGTGAAAGAAAAAAATGCTGTCCTTTGGATTTGCCAGATATAAACAGCTGTACACATATATTTTTGTTCATTTCTTTCTGGCAAGAAGGCAAATTTCCCTATAATTTGATGAAAATGGATGTCTACCAGTCTACTACTGCAAGCTTATATCTAGGAATTAAGACAAACACTGTGGCTAGTTTTAGACACACTGATTCACTTCACACTATCACTGAGTAAGGACTAAAAAACATTGAATAAAATATTCTCACCTTTCTATTATCTTAGCTATCTGCTTGTCAGAGAATCCAAGCTGCTTAGCTCTGAGTAGCACATCCTTCGTCAGGTCTTCAGTTTTCTTAAACTTCTGCAACTGACGGGTACAGTTGACGATGTTCCTGAACTTACAGAGAAACCACTTGTCAATCTTGGTGAGTTCGTAGAGCCTGTCTATGCTGTAGCCTTCCATCAGTGCTGCCGCTAGTACAAAGATTCTCTGGTCCGTTGGCGTCTGCAATTCCTGTGTCAACAAATATGCACAGTCGTAGTTGAGAGGGTAAGAACTCCATTGTGTCCCAAACTGTGTATCACCTAACAGATAAATTAGTCTTCAATGTGCCATCACTCTCTCGTATTCTCTCTTATTCCTGTCCCTTTCTACAGGTTGGCTGATTTATCCAACCTCTCTCTGAGGATTAGCTGTATTTGTCATACACAGTCATTTTCATATGTAATGTTTTTATGCAATGTTTGTATGCAATGTTTGTTTGTTGATGAAGTGATCTTGATACTGTGTAGGTGTATCAATGAGAAGTGAGAGAAATCAAAGATTGTACATTTCAAGTCCCATGAAGATGGAGGAAGTACAGGATTTTCTTTGACTAAACCTGCTACAACATATCATACCAAGATTCAAGAAATGTCGCTTTTTACTGACTTGGCAGATGGGGAAGTGACAGGTCTGGCAGTATAAGGGTTAATGCAAAGTAAAATAATGAGAATTGTTTGAGTATGAAATCTTATGGTAATAATTCATTATCAATGAAGAATATTCATGTACATTGGATTGCACGTGATACAAGCTGGTGGGAAGTTGATAAATGGCATAGCACACAGACAGGTAGCTTGAACTAAAGTTCAATAAGTATTGGGTTTCTTATATTGCAGTTCTATTTTATGAAGTTTGACCTATATTATAGAATTCTTTGATCTGGATGCAGAATAATGCATTGAATTGTTTAGCCCAGGGACACTCTTTGAATTGGTATGTATTGTGAATCATAATACAGACCATTTACATGTACCAATGGTTAACAAGTACAATGAAACCAACACCCACGACTACAATCCAAGTTTCTTGTCTTTTGTTGCAATTCTGTGATGACCTTCATGCATCACTGGACATGATGTTCAGTGTAATTAAAAAATATCGGCTTTCAGGTCAGCTGGTGTAAATATGGTCTGCTTCATTGCAAACACCATTGCCAGAGAGTTGTCAAAGTTACTGGGTGGGTTTCAGTGATTGTCACATTTATCTATTTCTGTGTCAGTTATGATATGAAATATATTACTATGTGCCTGTTGATTGCAGTTTTTGTCAAAAAATCGTCTCCTGTTTATGTTGATAAAAGTGACAAAACGGTCTGAGAAAACACTTGTTTTTGCTCTACATATCTGATACCTTTGGCAGTCTATTGGAATGTCATAAAATCATGATTGTCTGGATACAAGAGTTGCTGACCCTCATGGCAGAATATTTGCTTAATATAAAGAGGGAACAATGAGAAGTGCCTCTCTGGCTATAAGCAAAATTCATGCAGTAATTCATACTATTTCTTGTATGAAAGAGGTTGAAATTGTTGTAAATGTGCGTTTCCTGCGTTGCTTCTATGTAGCAGCTCTGACAGCATTCATGTTTGATGCAGATTTCAAAGGCAATATACCCTTACCTCTTCTGAACACTTGTTGCCATGGAAACCAATTGTCTGTTCGTCCACCATTCTCAGAGCCTTTTGGAAAGCTTCTTCAAATTTCCTTCCCACTGCCATGACTTCACCAACACTCTTCATGGAACTGCCGATCTGTTTTCAAATTTCAAAGAAGGGAATTATAATGTGTACAATCCAACATAAAATAAATTTTGGTGCCCAAACTCAAAGACAAGTCTAAATACAAGGCATCTCAGTGTTTTATTTCCTTTTTGCCCTTTTTCACTAGTTGGCTTGTTTTTACTGTCTGACTTTTTAAAAACAATCTGTGCAATTTCCTTTATCCTATTTTTGCTCAGGAGAAGTAAATAAGTTCTCCTTAGGATTGTCCTTTCTTCCTCACCCATTTTTGGGTTTTTTGTGGTTCAAAAATGCTACAGACTTATGTCCTTTCTTCCTCACCCATTTTTGGGTTTTTTGTGGTTCAAAAATGCTACAGACTTATTTTAGAGTAAGAGCAAGTTATGACAATCTGCCGTCACCAGCCTATTTGGTGCTGATATCAGCAGTGCTCAGATAACATCTGAAATTTCAAATCAAAATCACTGCAAAATGTCATTGATAGCAAACTGCTAAGGGCAAAGTTGTTCCCTGAGAGAGTTGACTTTCTCTGGTTTCATCGTCGTGAATCATTATCAGCTTACCTTCTTGCTGACTTTGGTAAATTTCTTGAGATCCCATCTGGGGATTTTCACCACGCAGTAATCCAAGCTGGGCTCAAAGCATGCCGTAGTGGAATTAGTGACGGAATTACGCAACTCTGGAAGCGGGATTCCCAGCGCCAGTTTGGCAGCGACATAAGCAAGCGGATATCCAGTAGCTTTGCTGGCAAGGGCTGAACTTCGCGAAAGACGGGCGTTCACTTCAATGATGTAATACTGGTTGAGAAAGAATGTTGAAATAGTATGAAATGGCAACACTTTTGGACAAAATGTTAAACAGGGTTACCAGAAACAAGATAAGCTTATTCGTTACCTTGTGCATGACTTAACACTTACAATGTGCAATGTTAATTTTTATTTGAGTGAGAAAATTTCTATTCTTCCTTGAGATATTTTTCTTTTTGCAAAGATAATAGTACATTGCTGACCATTGTTTACTTCACATGTACATGCATAATGAATGTTTGAATTTTTAAAATCAGTTCTCAGAAAAATCCTGGCTTTTTATCTTGACGATGCATACTGTACATGGCATCGATACAAAGTTCATAAAATTTCTTGTTATTGGGTTGGCAAGCCGGCACAAATGCATATAATGGTCGGTGATAGCTTGATGTATGAAGTTGCTTAAATGCTTTCTGAAGCTGCAATACATGTTTCTCTCTGACACCGAATACACTGAACACAGAGCACATCCCAGCTATACCTATGTACACATGGCCACACCATTTACTGTATTCCATCAAAGACTTGCATGTCAATTCTTTACCCAGCCAAAAATACCTTTGAAAGGCCCCTGCCTTTGCCCTGGAAAACACAGGGCCACATTCGCCCTAAAAAACATAGGGCCACTTTTCCTTTAAAAAAATAGGGTTGCACTTAAAGTTGGAGGTGATCGGGTTTATATATCTTGATAATGACAAAGTCATGATTTCACAGCTGTGGATATCAAAGTTAAAAAGAGGCACGATACTATTAAATTACACTTCATTGTTATATCAATCAGAATAAGATTGTAGTAACATTTTAAATATGTGTAGTCAAGTTCTCAGGTGGGTGCACATTATTAATTAAAGAGTATGCACCCTATCAAGTTTCACTTTTGTTATCGAAGTCTGATCAAGTCGCTTGACTGAGATCATGTGTACACATGACAAAGTTTTGTGAGTGGGTCAAGCCAACAACAAATCACACCACGGAAACCACTAATGAGATAAACAGCAACATGATAAAACACTCAAAGTAATTTAGTAATTACAAATTGTCAGACCCTATCTCAGTGTACAGCGTACAGCACAGATTTCGTCTGAAGGACACTGAGCTGACAAAAATACAATACCAATACATGCAATGGAATGTCATTCATCCAAACATCTGAATTGACTATGCTATGTATTGATCTTCCAAGATTGTATTATGTCAAAATATTCCCACTGTTGGTATATACTGCTATGCTCTGAGTTAGATTAGCTGTTCAAAATATTTTGCATATTTCAAAATCACAAATAAATATCTTTGATATGTCAGTTTGAAAGCCAAACAACATCAATATAATTCAAATGTAATTTGTGCAATTAACTTTGTAATGAACCCAGTATTCTGTTCTCCCAGACGTTTTAGGAAGTACTGTAGCCAGCAATAAGGTCAGCGGTGAAACTGTGTCCTGAAATCTAAGTCAAAGAACAATGCCTTGCATTGTATTGTACAGATCTACAGTACTGTGCATTAGAAATAACTTGGACCATGTATACTGGTATGCCACAGCTGACAGCAAAGTACCATAACACCAGAATCATATTATGTACACTTCAAATCATTTAATGATCATCATCCCATAAAAACTGTTATTTTCACAAGTCAGGAGAGTATAATTTGCACACATGTTATGTCCCAACTTTTCTATGTATTCTCACATTGCAGACTTTAAATTCCCATTTAAATCACAATATTGCATGATGTAAGCATGGGAAAGTTTCCTTAAACACACCTTACATGCTACGTCACACCACTGCAATGATTACTCAAGCAAAGATGAATCAAACAATCCTTGTTGAAAATATCCAGTGCAGATGTCTGCTGTCACAGGACAGGGCAATAGTGCAGATGTCTGCTGTCGCAGGACAGGGCAATAGAGCAGAAGGGCAGACATCAGTACAAACAACTCTTTGAATCATAGGCTAAAAATACTTTTGAAGTCCATAGCAACCAAAACAATTTCAAATAATCGGCATATGAATTTCCTTTATCAACGCATAGAACTGACCATCGGATACACCAATGAAATAATGTTGTACAAGTTCTGTGACAGTCACTGGATATTTTCTGAAAAATTGCATAATTCAGCAAATTCAAATAAAAACCAAATATTTTAGTGGTTCATATTTCAGTGTCAGTTAAGAGCATCATTAATTCACTTGTCGCCATAGAAACACAGCAATGGCTGACAACATACGCTACTAGGATTAGTTTGCCACTACATTTGGCAAGATATTTTTTTTACCTCAATTTCTCCATTCTGTAAGAAATAAAAAAACAAACACATATCAACAAGAACAATGCTTTTTTTTTGATGTTGAGAGGATATTTATCTTAATCTGAGGGAAATATCAAGCTGCATAGAGAATCTCTTGATACTGATACATAAATTCTGTCTAGATTGATTTCACTGGACTACGGATACATGACATTTACAAATCGTATCCTGGTAGGAAGGCAGTATTTCAAATTGATGGGCAAGTCAAACTCTTACCTCTTGTGATTCAGGATTCAATGCATACTGTATGTTGCACTCTCCAACAATTTCAAGATGGCGGATCACTTTGATGGCAGTGTTGCGGAGTTTGTTATATTCTATGTTGGTGAGAGTCTGACTAGGAGCAACAACTATGGACTCTCCTGTGTGAATTCCCAGTGGATCAACATTCTCCATGTTGCACACCTAACAGAAAATAAAATCGAAAAGTTTAAATTTCTAGCCATGGGATTCATAAAACTTTTCTTCCAAAGGGAAGGAAAAGATGCATTTTGAGCCAAAAATAAGTCAGTGACAAAAACATACATGTTTTCAATGGAGAAGGAAAGGGTTCCATATACAGCACTTTGCTGCAAAGCAATTTCTGTTGCGATATGTAATTATGTTTGCTATATGCATACAAAGTACCACAGAGTTATTGATGAAATTGACTTACAGTAATGCAGTTATCGTATCCATCTCTGACAACTTCGTATTCAACTTCTTTCCATCCTTTCAGTGATTTGTCAACCAGAACTTGACTGGTGTGTGAGAATGCAGCGTTGGCAAGCTGTATCAGCTGTTGTTTGTTATCGGCAAATCCTGATCCGAGCCCTCCCAGTGCGTACGCTGCTCTCACCAACACTGGGTATCCAAGTCTCTCAGCTGCAGCTACAGCCTGGATGTGGAGTGAAGACACAAATTAGTTACAAATGAAAGATTTATATAAACAAGTTAGTTTCAATCAGTCACGGTTCATTATGTTCCATGTACTTAGTGTATCCGATGGCAGGGCAGTGATGTATGCCTATCCATACTGTTGTATAAACTTTCCCATTCAATTGCATATATTGGATGATTTTTTAATTTTCACTCAAAATTAATTTTTTTACGAGTCATCCACTTAACAAACACATACAGCCCTTTCCTTAAATTGGTTGACCCTTTGAACCTGGCTCGGACATAAATGTCTGATAACAAATAGAGTACCAGGGGGTCAGGGTGCAAAGAGTTAAATTGGTTGATTATCTTTGGTAGTTGTTTGTTATGAAGGTAGTTATTATGAAGCCTGACGACATCTTTACTCAGTGTCCCTACTCACCTCTTCTACAGTATATGCTGCTTCACTTGGAGCAACTTGTTCACCGATTTCTTTCATTTTGTCTGCAAACAGTTTTCTGTCTTCTGTCATCATGATGGCTTTAACTTGAGTTCCCAGCACCTCAACATTGTATTTACTTAGAATGCCTTCTTTCTGTAGCTGTACACCACAGTTCAGACCTGTCTGACCTCCAAATGAAAGCAAAATTCCATCTGGTCTCTCACTCTTGATAACCTGTCGGAAGAACACGACATATTGGTCAGTCAGCTGTCTGATTATGTCAGCTGTAAGCTGATACTCAAATCAAAGTTATGAAATCCCTTCTTTGGCCATTTTTGTCAAGAAAAATTTACGTGTATCTAAAAATAATCATGAACTTGTATGTTGTTGTAACATGATATTATCATACATAAAGAACCAGAGAATTTTGCATGTGCTACAGTAGCAAAGCTGTACAGAATGCCCATTCAGTAACGTTGATTGTTTTCAGACGCCCAAAACACAATGCCTATTGCCAGTGCTTCTCCGTGCTCACTTTTAGTAGGTTTCCAGGGACCCAATGGAAAATCGCAAAGATTTTATCCCATGCTCTGTACACGATATACATGTAATTGCAAAGTCTGTCAAAAGCATGTCATAGATCACACTCAATGAAAGTACATGGAAAGTGGGAGAATAAAAGTTGTAATATTATATGAAAATGGTCACTTCACTACTTTTAACACCATGGAAGATTTTATGATTGTTGTGACAATTAACTCAGGTTGTTCTGCATTAATTAATCAACATAAACTGCATATTACATTCTATGCTTAGCTTTAAATGTATTTTGTCATGATTATTTGATTGATAAAATTAAGCAATGATTTTGTATATCAAAGAAAAACTATCTGCATTGATTGGTAGATATAAATAGTTTTATAATTTTTTTCTTACCTGGGCAACATATTCTGCAGTGATTGGTAGAAAGTAGACTCTGTTTGCAAGTCCCTTTGATGTTTGAATTGTAGCAATGTTAGGATTGACAAGAACTGTCTGAATGTTTTCCTCTTTCAAAGCTTTGATTGCCTGCAACAGAACGAAGATTGGTTGGAGAATGAGTTACAACAACGACAATTATAACAATAGTGACAACAAGCTGAGAACAGAAAGAGAGACGAAAGCAAAAACATCAATTTCTACTCATAAAGAGTCTGCGAAATTTATGAATCAAAAACTTCACATTTTCAAAATACACTAGTAGCTGATCAAGGAGATCTGTTGCAGTATTTGACATGGCACACTGCCTACATGAGTTTTTTTTAAACCAATTTTACATTGAGAGGTGATGTGGATGTTTATGTTGGACTTAGATTACACTTTGGTTCATAAGAATCAAAAGTTGACAATAAACCATGAATTTAGTGGTGTCAGGCCATGCATCCGAGGGTATAAAGTTATTGGTAGTGAAAGGTAGCTGTAATTTTGACTGCCCAAGAATTGAAAAAACTTCTGTAAAACTTACTATGAGATCTACACAACTGCACATGCTGATCAAACAGAATTTAGGCGAAAACTTGTCACAGTTACAAGAGCCAGAGGTGGTACATACCTGTGATCCGGAATAATCAAATTCTCCAGCCTGACCAATGGAAAGCCCTCCTGATCCAAGGATTAAAACTTTCCTGGGTTTGACGTCCACACTTACGGGAGACTCTGGTTTGTAGAGCATTGAGGCTTGCAGACGCTCTTTGATGCTGGGGCTGGGATAAAAAGAAATAATTTACTTCCATGACATTCGTAACATGACACAACTGAGTATAGGTATATGTATTGTGACAATATAATGAGAACACATCTTGACACAGGCATTTCACTTACTGAACTAGGTGTGGAAAAAACCCATGCTATGAATCTTGATGTATAACCAATGAAAACCATGTTTAACCATTTACAAAAATGGTTTATTTAAAACCAATATACTTTTCAATGGTGATTGGTAGACCTGTTTACGGTATTGAGGTTAAACAGATTGATCAATAGTCACTCAATGCACACCAAAAATGTTGCTGCATTTTTGTCTCTGTGTCATTGTTGGTCAATATTATCACTTGGTATTCTTCATTCTTGATTCATTGTAGTTCAGTTCATCTTCGAGATGTGAAAGTACGCAAGTTTTGAACAAAATTACCTTGTAACATCATCTCCCTGTTTGGCAGCTTTCACTGTGTCCAGGAATATGTCAAACATAAACTCCAAATCTTCTGGGCCACCCATGGCCTCCGGATGAAACTGAACACTGAAGAAGGGTTTGAAGTCGTGTACTATTCCCTCGTTGGACTGGTCATTGGCGTTAGTAAACAAGACTGACCAACCAGAAGGCAGGCTTTTTGGATCGACTGCAAAGCCATGGTTCTGGGTTGTGATGTAGCAACGATCGGTTCCTTTGTGAATACAGGGCTGGTTGTGGCCACGGTTACCATATCTGGAAACAGGTAAAGACACAGAAGGTTACAGAATGCAGTGACATTGCTGGACACTTTCCACTGTACAAGGGAATAGCATCCTTCTTGCAACTGTATCAAATATAGTCAGAGCTGTTCATCCCTTTTTCAAACCAATTTAAACTTTGTTGAATATCTATTTTGCCCATTATGTCTGCAAAAATCTGACAATTGCAGTTCGAAACGATTAAACTACATACCTTGACAAAATGCAATTTTGGCATTTTTTTTCCATATTGTGAATACTAATGGTCATCAAACAGATGAAATACACAAACCCATCAGAACTTTTGACCAATAGTTTTATGGGCAAGTTCATTGAAAATTAGGTATTGTTTTGACCAAAGTCAGTACGGTAACCGTAATGATGAACTGAAACTGCTTGAGAAAACAAGAATCTGTTGATCTGTTGATCTGACCAAAGTCAGTACGGTAACCGTAATGATGAACTGAAACTGCTTGAGAAAACAAGAATCTGTTGATCTGACCAAACTCAGTCCGGTAACCGTAATGATGAACTGAAACTGCTTGAGAAAACAAGAATCTGTTGATCTGTTGACCTGACCAAAGTCAGTACGGTAACCGTAATGATGAACTGAAACTGCTTGAGAAAGCAAGAATCTGTTGATCTGTTGTCTTTGTACCACTGCAATATCATATTGTCTGTGTTTCATGTACCAATATGAAATAGGACGTCACTCACTTCATTTTGTAAGTGCTTGCACCGATTGCCAGTGAGGTCAGCTGATGGCCCAGACAGATTCCAAACACTGGTTTTGGCTTTGGACTTCTGAACACCCCACGCAGGTTTTCAATTGCCGCCGTACACTGCTCCGGATCACCGGGACCATTGCTTAGAAACAGACCATCAAATTCTGAAACCAAAAATTTTATATAGAAGCGTAAATTATCAATGCCTAAAAGTCAATACAGATGAGATAACAATTGAAACTTCCTGTCTGAGTTTGTACTTACACGAATCACAAAGTTTTGAGTATGTGTAACATATTTTAGGTCCTACTATTAAAAATAAGCATAAAAAGTAACATTCCATGAAAAGTTCATTTGTTTAAATATCATTGTGGCCTAATCTTTTTACTTCCCTTTCATAAGCATTTCAACAGTTGCATCCCTTAATACTGCCACCCCTTTTCTTTATAGATAGATTCAACCATAATTGTGAAAGCAATAGGACTAGACAAAAATTTAGGGGGATGAAAACGTGAATTATTTTGTGACAAAAAGAATGATATGGCAGAATGATGACAAAGCTTGACTGACTCACCTGTTGAATCTAGTTTGTAATCCCATGGTACAACAGTTACACAAGCTCCTCGGTTGGCAAGGCAACGAATCTGATTGTACTTGATTCCACAATCAACTGCAACAATTTTTACATCACCAGATTTATTGTATGTTGTAGGTTTCTATGGCAGAATAAACAAAGAAATAAATAAACAATAATTATCTCCAATGAGATCTATGCGGATTAGTATGACGGTAGAATATTCAGTGACAGTTTGCTGAGATGCTTTATCCTGCCAAGTGATTCTGCGAATGAATTTATTCTTCAATTTGCTATTGAAATACTCAATATTGCTAATGAGGCTTATTGAGATTTGACATCTGGTGTTTATGAGAGAAAATCTAACACACTGGATAGACAGCACTTCATATTTCAGATTTCAGTTCAGCTCTACTGGTACCCTACAGTCTTGTTTTTCACATAGCTGGTCAGTGGATACTGCTAAGGTACAGTGATATGAGTTTTAGCAGTGAGTTGAGAAGCCATTCCTGTGGCAGAAGCCATACCACCATCAGCATTTATTCACTGCTTGCAATATACTACAAAACCAAGGGTCTGAACGTGTCAGCTAATTTGATTTCTCTAATACGGTACAGAGAAGTTTCTTTAAAGTATGTGGCCATACAAACTCTTGCATGTTATTCTGGGGACAGTTAAATATATAGCAGATCTAGTTATACCTGCGTTGAAATTTTGACGACATAACTATGCAATCAATATGGGTACATATTGATGGAATAATTAATTCTCAAAGCAATGTTTATTCTGTGCAAAATAAATGCTCAATATAAAGGACAGGATTTGAACTAAACACATTCATCATTTGAATTTGAAACAAAATATCATTAACATCAAAACATCTGATACATGTACGAACTTCATTAAAAATCAAGTGAAACTTTCTACAGCCCTATAAAACTGAACTTCTGCTAATTTTGACAGAACACAATTCAATAATTCAAATAAATATTATAGAAAGAGGGTGATCTGAAATGTGTGACTGATTTGGTAGCCGGGATATGACACGTACCTTACAAGACACTTCAGCGACAAGATTTCGCAGATTTGGATCTTCCATTGCTACAACATTCTCATTTTGCTCATCTGTTACCACCTGGTGAAAAGTACAAACAAATGAAATGTGAAATGGCACATAATAATCAGAGTCAACATCAATATCATACTGATTGTATATAATCAGGAAGTCCAGTGTATTTGGACTACCATTCCAGGGATTACCCTGGCTCAAGAACGGCATGAGATAAAATCGCACATGAAAAAAAACACAGTGGGAGAATTTCAAAGTCTGTGGGAACGGGACCTAACTTTCCCCATGGAGGTAGTAGAGAAGGAGTCACAACTAGGCGGATATCAAAGGGACCATGTGTTTTGCCGCTGTTTGCCTTACTAACTACTCCATTAGCACCAACGGGACTTGCGAACGCGTTTTCTCGGATTTAGGAAACAAGATTAAGTTCGTTCGGGGTCGTTCGGGTGTTTCGGCCGTCCCTCGGCAGTTGACAGATCTTCAAACATGGCGTCACGTGTCCAAGCGTCGCGTCGGGAAGTTCGAGTCGTTCCACTGATTTTGATGTACACGATGTTAAAGAGGTCGAGGAACAGATAATTGAAGAAGGGAGCTTTTGTATCTGCAAAGGCGCGGAGACTGAGTGATGATAGCTTGCGATTACAAAAAAAATGCCATACATCGTAGAGCAGCATTGTTAACACGCCAACTTTTTCCCAAATCCAGTTCTTGGTTCTTGCCGTGTTTTATCATGTTGTACTGGCATTAATGATAAGGTTAAAATAAGAAAGCATAGCTTTTAACTGCTACGTCCATGACTTTAATGAATGGTCGCGATATAAAAACAACACGTACAATGCATCGAAACAAAGCGTCGCAGCGTCGCCTATGGCGTCGCTGGCGTCGCGTCATAAACACCCGGGAAACGCTACAAGTTTAACCCACGCTCACGGCAGTGCTGCAGTCCGCTGCACCATACTCAGTACATGATTGAAAAGTTCGTGATCAGTACTTTCATTCTAACAAGGAAAGGTTCCTGCGATCGAATGTAAAGTATATAAAAAACGACGTTAAAATTACCCAGATTTTGAGAATGAAAAACTTAAATTCCTTGTAACTTCACTTTTCGTGGACGGAACGTGTCGTTTCTTACACTATCATGACGCACTTGACCCAAGCTACGCAAATACAGTCTTTGCGCAGGCGTTATGACACTGTGGAGAAACTGAGTCGCATTAGCAAACCCAGGTTAATTTCACTCGGTTCGGTTGCGAAGGTACCGTCGGCAACGCACATGGCGGGAAAGGGGTGTTAAACAATGGACATAAAGGGATTAAACCAATGGTGCACAATAGTAATAAACGTAATTATCTCAGTTGTGACTCCTTCTCTACTACCTCCATGCTTCCTGAGTTTGTTTTCTGCATATTGGTTAATTTGCATAACAATACACTCAGTGAGACAGTTTTCGGACGACCTCAGTTTTCAGACATTTAATGACATGCTGTTCGTTATACTCACTTCGCTCCGTTTTGATAGTGTTAAAATACAAGTCATGCTAGAGCATATGACGCTGCCGTCCCGTTTTGGATTTTTTTTGGTAGAAGCTATTTCGGGCGCTACAAACTTGGTGAAGTTAGCCACACCGTACGATACGAGGTGTCGAACGCAACACACAGGGACAGCCTGTGTCCGATATCTAAGCGCTATACACATTGAAATATAGTTGCGTCGTCCATGGATTAAACGTAACTAATTATCACGAAATATTTCCATATAGTTTTCTAAACACATCGAAATTGAAAATCGGGGTTCGAAGTTTCAAATATCAATATTTAGCCCCTTATCACATTCAAAATACGTCCGATTACTGCGATAGCAGTCCGATTACACGCACTCAACATGGGGGCAAAAATTGGCAACTTTGACCCCCTAAATGCCACTTCTGTCGGTGTTAACAGTTTGAGGATAAACACAATAAAGTTTCGAAAGGTATGATAATAAGATTTCGTTGTGCTCGTCATTTATGAAACGGCTTTGGGCGAAATTCACTACCCTATCAGAAAAATGTCACACTGAGTGTAGTTGTAATCGGAGGCGATCGAATCCATACTTTCTAGTGCGGGAGTAACGGAAGTACAGTAGTCCAGAATAGTGCATTTTCGTTTTTTCTTCGCACTACCACTCGTACTGGACACGCATATTCTTCGAAAGCGCCATTTTGAGCGACGACAACACACTGTACATCAGCAATGAACACTTGCTGTATCGACTCCAATGATTTGTCAATGAACGCAAAACTTCCTGTTGGCAACCAATCACAAACGCTGTTGAAACGGGTAACTCTGCAACAGCTTTTTTCTTGCGTAATTATAGCGCTCTCTACGGCGACACAATGAGTGGTTCTGAAAACCTGCCAAATATTACCGATGAATTTAGATTGCGTAAAGGAATCATGTACGCGCCATTTGAATTATCGGCGCGACTTTTTGCCCAATTGATTTATCTGAATGCGATTTTTCTGATTTTTGAGCGTAAATATCGCGTTATCGCGCCCCAAAGTGATCCCTACCATTCTGTTAAACACCATACTTACATTGTCAAATCAAAATAACCAACTTACCTTTCCTAACATGGTCCCATGCTCTCTGATCTTTTTGGTCAATTCTCTGGTATCAATTCCTGTTAAATTAAAAAGTCAAAAATTTATCATAATGACCCTGTAAAAGCTCTTTGTGAGGTGTCGCATCACTACATGTTGGTGGTTCAAGTACTTCTACACTGTCACGGATAAAAACAAATTTACATTTGGTACATATGGTTCTTTGACGGGTAGCATTCATACATTGTTCTATATTCTAGTAAAATCTTACCATATATGGCATGTAAATTGTATACCTTCAATCAACCAATCAAAGTGATTTCAAATCTTCAGGGCTTGACAATTCCTATCGCCCGACGCCGGGACAAGTGAATTTACGTTCGGGCAAGTCAAAAATAAAATCTGGTCGCCGCCGGACAAGTTGTTTATATAACTTCTGGCGCAATCAACGCGAACCTAAGTTGCAGTTTGTGCACATATCGCCCGATTTGCGTTGTGGTTCACACGAAATAAATGTCAATCACTGACTTTTTAGATACAATTGTGACGTTCTTCTGCGATTCACTTGCCGACTCACACAATGTTGCAATGTTTCAATGATCGACATGAAATTGTTTCATCGTCCAATTAAAAAGTTGCTTAAAATTTGGCGTAAACAGCATTTCTTTGTTGTATACTGACTGCTCCTCCCCAACAAATTAGGCGAAAAATTGCAAAACCCAATCACATTGCTTATCGGCGATCGACCGTGCAGTACTTCACAATCATTTATGCGGCCTCGCAAGGTAGACGAACATTGTTGGCAGATAGTTTGTGGAGTGATCGCTGTAAATATGAGTATTTTACGGTAATATTTCAACTAACACAAACAAGGCATTGTGCATTTTCGCGAGCCAGAGCGTAATTTCCGCTCCGCAGACCTACGCAAAAATCAAGCCAAGCTGTTGCCGTAAAGAGGCGCGTACTTTACGACGATGGGCATTGTGTCACTCTCAGAAACGATGTAGGCCTAGTGATGATTTACGACGGTGCCATGCACGAGGGCCAGCGTGAGTGGGATCGTCTGAGAATCGATGACTCGATGTGATGATTAGAACGATGTTTCTGACGAAAGATCTAAACATAAGCGTTATGATGAGGAAAAACGCCGTAGATGTTATCTCCCGAAATGGAAAGCACAGTGGCCTTGAAATATGACGGTTCCAAAATGTTCTTTACGTCGCGTCGTGTCTCAAATACCCTACCATTGCCAAACCATGGAGGTAGGAAGAGACTATAGCCAAACCAAGCGAAATGCTTTTCTTGACGGATGCGACATGTTTCGCGTTGAATCGATAAGGTCTCACGAGTTTAGTCAACCGCATTTGGACTGTTTGCGCATCACAGATGAGATCGTGACGGGGACAATGATTGTGGAAATTTTGTGGGTCCCGCTGAGCCCGATACGGTTTCACTTGCCAACATCCCGATCGCATGCACTCGCAATGCGTGAACGAATGACTTCGACCAGCGACAGAAACTGACCAATCTTTTTTCGCCGGCATTTATGCATGCCAAACACGGGCAGCCGATGTATGATATTGTGTACCTTCAAATTCAATGTTAGCCCTGCGTACAGGTCTGTGTGTTCCCGGCGTTATACGGCCTATTGTGATGGGGGCCGTATAACGCCAAGAACACACACACCATACGCAGGCCTTCCTCAATGTTAACTTTTGAGAAAAATCGGTGTCAACATCGGCAAAAATTACCAAAATAAGAAAGCCCTGAAAGCCGCTACGGAATTCGTCGCAAGTATTTTGGTCTTGATTATTACAAATGGAGGACAAGTAAAATTTTGAGAGGACAAGTGAAATTGAAAATCTACTTGACCGACGGACAAGTGAACTGGAAAAAAAATTGTCAAGCCCTGATCTTACCATATATGGCTGGTATATCGTATTCCTTCAACCAATCAGAAAGGGATTTCTTTGCAGCCCAGTGACTGTATTCTTCAGACAAATCTCCGACCACCAACGCAGACACATGGATCTTGGCAGACTCAAACCATTTTGGAATATCAAATTCATCTTTTTCATACCCTGGTATGCCATAATTTCCTATCAATGGATAGGTGAGGACTAAGATTTGAGATTTATATGATGGATCAGTCAGGGACTCGGGATATCCAACCATTCCAGTCTGGAACACTACAAAGAAATGTTAATGAGAAATGACGGTAAAAACAACAATTACATACCACTAGTACAATCATCTGCTCTGTTGATCTAAAACTACCATAACAAAATCATAGCGTAAGTCACTCGTACATTTGGATAGAAAATTCCAGTTAAGATTCTTTCCGGTACTGATGCATTAATGCAAGTCCCTTTTCTCCAAAGGTTTAAATATTCAAAAACTGAAATTGTAAAAAGTATGCACACTTTTGATTTCTTTTAAAGCTTTCAGATCAAACTAGCTTTCACAAGTTCCCTATGATTTGATATGCCATATGGGTAATGGTAGTCTGAATTCGGCAATTATTTTGAACTTTTATTTCTGATAATTTTAGAAATGTCATTGAGTCTCCACAAACTAGATGTCCTACAAAATTGAAATTGGCAATATCTACAGGTCCTAATAAATTTTTACAGTGACGACATCCTACTGTAATTATTGCTGACACAATGTTGCATTGGCAGGATTTTGCTTTGTAACATCTTTAAGAGAAATACACGCGTTTGTGTTTTTGGCCACAGATTTTCTCTCATTCATGCAATTTATCAAATAAACAATTGCTGTGCACGCAATCATTAATGCACAGATGCTGTGCATGGACTCTTCATGGTGATTCCGTGTGTGATTAACTTCTTTCTATTTGACAGTTGTACCTCATTATAATTCTCAACATGTTCTACCAGACTAACGTTTAATATGTGCCAGGGAACCTCGTTTTGTAGCACAGCCCTAGACTGTATACTACCAAAACATGCCTAAATTGCATGGATATATGTGAATAAAGCTCATTTCAACATCCTTCTACCTAAAACTGTGATTATTTTTAAGATTGCATACACAAGTCCTATTTCCTGTAATTATTAAAGTGACTCAGGGATCACTTTGGGGCACGATAACGCGATATTTACGCTCAAAAATCAGAAAAATCGCATTCAGAAAAATCAATTGGGCAAAAAAGTCGCGCTGATAATTCAAATGGCGCGTACGTGATACCTTTACGCGATCTAAATTCATCGGTAATATTTGGCAGGTTTTCAGTACAGAACCACTCGTTGTGTCGCCGTAGAGAGCGCTATAATTACGCTAGAAAAAGGCTGTTGCAGAGTTACCCGTTTCAACAGCGTTTGTGATTGGTTGCCCACAGGAAGTTTTGCGTTCATTGACAAATCATTGGAGTCGATACAGCAAGTGTTCATTGCTGGTGTACAGTGTGTTGTCGTCGCTCAAAATGGCGCTTTCGAAGGAACATTCGTGTCCAGTACGAGTGGTAGTGGCGAAGAAAAAACGAAAATGCACTATTCTGGACTACTGTACTTCCGTTACTCCCCCGCACTGGAAAGTATGGATTCGACCGCCTCCGATTACAACTACACTCAGAATGACAGTTTTCGGACAGGGTAGTGAATTTCGCCCAAAGCGTTTCATAAATGACGAGCACAACGAAATCTTATTATCATACCTTTCGAAACTTTATTGTGTTTATCCTCAAAATGTTAACACCGATAGAAGTGGCATTTAGGGGGTCAAAGTTGCCAAATTTTTGCCCCCATGTTGAGTGCATGTAATCGGACTGCTATCGCAGTAATCGGACGTCGTATTTGAATGTGATAAGGGGCTAAATATTGATATTTTGAAACTTCGAACCCCGATTTTCAATTTCGATGAGTTTAGAAAACTATATGGAAATATTTCGTGATAATTAGTTACGTTTAATCCATGGACGACGCAACTATATTTCAACGTGTATAGCGCTTAGATATTGGACACGGGCTGTCCCTGTG
This sequence comes from Ptychodera flava, assembly GCF_041260155.1. Taxonomy (NCBI): domain Eukaryota; kingdom Metazoa; phylum Hemichordata; class Enteropneusta; family Ptychoderidae; genus Ptychodera; species Ptychodera flava. Next base: position 38,646,269 of record NC_091932.1, read on the forward strand.
TGTTGCGTTCGACACCTCGTATCGTACGGTGTGGCTAACTTCACCAAGTTGTAGCGCCCGAAATAGCTTCCAGGGGTTTCATTAAGTTTTTAAGTAGGGGCCAGAATGGAAAAGTAGGCGGCTTGCAGCTGCCATGACCACAAAGCGGTCGTCGTTGGGGGAGGGTCCGGGGGGTGTTCCCCCTCCCGGCCGAAGGCCGGAAACCCTGAAAAATGAGCTAAAATTCACTTTTTACAGCTCGCAGTCACTGGAATTTCTAGTATTTTCAGGATAATTGTCAGCAGTGTTCCAGGGCAATTTGTGTTCATATCATAAAAGCCATTTTCCTGGGAGATTAGGCCTAAATATGATAATTCAAAATAAAAAATGATAAAATGTGGTAATGTTGACGATATTTTGAACAAAGAAAACAAGTCTTTCGAGCCTCTATGCTTTTAGGAGGTAAACTATAATAATTCACAATTATTAATGATATACATTTGATATGTAGGTGATATTATACAGTGTTACATCTAGACAGGGGGGATTCCCCCTCTGTTGAAATGTTGGCACCCCAAATTAATTTGTCAAGGGGACCACTCCCCCCTTCCATGAAATGGTGCCAGTCACACCTTAGAGGTACAAGTAGAACACATGAACTGGTGAAGTGCCCCCGAAATTTTCTGGTAAAGGGGAAAATCCCCCTTATTCATGCCATCCTGGATGAAACACATTTTAAGCACAGTAAATGAGAAACTTTTCATTAAAGATCAATTAGCTGTAACTTTGGTCATTTTTTAAATTTTGTTTGTTCTGTGTATCATCTGCGGTTTCTGGTTTGAATCCCTGAACCATGGAGAAATTCCTAATATTTAGCTCATAAATATACCCTATATGAGTATAATCTGCATTGTTATTATTCGAAGTTTGTATTCAGGTCCGGACTAGAATACATTTATCAACAATAACAATGGTCATTTCACGTATACAGGCTGTGTTGGCAAGAAGGACACCGGGCATTAAGCATGATGGTCGGATTATAGTAAATTCTGTAGTTGATACATTGAAACAGAGTAGTGAAAAATTAGTCAAAAGATACAGCTAATGTCCCTCTAATGTATAATGTTATGCTTAAAATTAAGAACCATGATGTTTGGTATGAAAATCTGCAGATGAAGAACTTTTATACCACTGTGGAGGTACAAAGGATAATTTATATAACAATAATGATAAAAACTGACGATCATTACCATATTTCGCAAATAGAAACAAAGACCCTCAAGGTTATTTGACTGTAAGGGTATGCAAAGTAAGAACCTTGATATAGGATATGAACATTTGTACGTTCAGAAACTCACATTTGGATTTAACCTGACGACCGTTTTTGAAGTGAATTTAGAGGTTTGATCGTATTTTAACCACTCTGGGCGACATTCTTATTGGCTTCGATAGACCGAAAAGCAGTACATATTATACGTCCAGCTGGTATATACCATTACATTTAAGCCTACCGCAGTGCAACGCACGTCAGCTTACTAAAATTCGAACTGTAACCGGGAAGTTTTTTCGTGAGAAAAAAATCAGGTCATTGCCTTCGAAAACAGTTTAAATCCACGTAATTATCCTTCTCTTGTTTCTTGGTCCACTTCAATACCAAGGATCGTACAGCGAAGCCTGACCTTGCGATCGCTTCCGTCTTGATTCGTTCATCGACCATTTTGAGTCAAGCTAACGACGGCCGACAGGTGTAGTATGCCCGTTTTCATCGGCGTATATAAAAGTCACCACATAGGAATCAGCAATTCAGGTAGCCAATAGAATCGTCCGTTGCAATTCCGATTTTTATTGCGGCAGTATAAGCAAGACCGTGCTCCATCGTAGTACAAGGCGATCGTAGTAGTCGCTCGTCTTCTAAATTTTGTTTCACATAAAAGCCGTTGAAAAGTTTGATTACACAGTTTTTGAAATCTGTGCGTATCATTTCAGAAGGTAAACAATATTTTAGCTATGAAAGAGTTCAAATTCCCGAAAAAGTAGCCGGCGAAATCGTGAGAGTAACCGGTCAATTTCGCCGGCTGCCGGCTCTTAATGAAACCCCTGGCTTCTACAAAAAAAATCCAAAACGGGACGGCAGCGTCACCTGACTGAATATGCTGTAGCATGACTTGTAAAACGCTATCAAAACGGAGCGAAGTGAGTATAACGAACAGCATGTCATGTAAATGTCTGAAAACTGAGGTCATCCAAAAACTGTCTCACTGAGTGTATCGTTATGCAAATTAACCAATATGCAGAAAATCAGGGAAAGTTAGGTCCGGTTCCCACAGACTTTGAAATTCCCCCCAGTTTTTTTATGTGCGATTTTATCTCATGCCCTTCTTGAGCCAGGGTAATCCCTGAAGTGATATTGCAAATATTACAATGAAAGACTTTAGAATCCAACATTGAGAATCCTGTCAATGTACCCTAAATTGCACAATATTGGGATTCAGAACAAATTTGTTTATGAGCAATGTTTCATTTAAAACATTTCAACACACCTACAATTAATTACCATAAGTTCACAAATTTGATAAATTTAATATATATAGTAATTCCATCTTGGACATGTTATATCTATCTGCAGCTGCTGCCTATATTGAGGCTCTATGCATGTTGAGATAAAGTCCACAGGATAGCATTTCTGAACATTCAAATCTAGAATAGAAACGTAAATGTTTTAAGTTTTCCAATATGCTGATGCAGTGAAAAATAATTGAAAAAAATAAGTTATTCCAACTTCAAAGTTTATGAATTATCAATAGTCTGCCAGCCAGTTCCATTGTGCCATATAGTAAAAAGTGCTTTTGTCAACCAAAGATACATTTTCACACACTTGAAATAATTAATATATATTAAATCGTAGCAGGTTCCGTCATTAAACAAAAATCATATTTACAGTCACTATGTATTCAACTTTTTGCTATTAGTGTAACATATGGGACATATTATGCTCAACTGGTTGCAACCATGCAACTTGACCTGATGGTGACATATCAACTTGGCAGGATAAAAGTTAATTTACTTCTGGTATTTTACCTTCTCCAAGCTCTAAACAGCAGCTGGCCAGCTCACAAAACTTTGTTCAGGTAACTTTGACTTTTTGAGCTTTGTGATTTTTGCCTTTTACACTCCCTGAAAATGTTACAGCAGTGAATTGAATTGAATTTTCAACGACCTGACAAAGAAATGCAATAAGTGCCTATTTAGAATCGCGCTTCAACCATGATTTATACCAGCGATATCCTAATATCTGTCAGAAAATGCAAATATATCTATAGACTACCTTGGAATTCAAACAAAAGCATAACAAACTTTTTTACAAAGTTACATGTACTCGCGTTTATTTTTCCCCATATTGTATATTTCCATGATTTTACCAAACAAAATCAAAAACACTATACTTAAATGTTAAGATTCGTGGGCTTACGTTAAATGTAGTGAAATGCACTTTGCCCGCCGTACCGAAGGACCAAGGTACGCGCATAAAAGGCCCTTTGTAAAACATTTACAATTTCGAATTCCCCGCCAAATGTTCGGAGATTGTCTCTTTTACGACTTCCCGTCGAGAAATACGCAAAAAAGAAAAAGTTTACTTACCAACTTCACCAGACACACTAACATTGGAACCAAATAGACTTCCCTTGTATCTTGATCCGTCCTTTAGGATAAGGGTGGCAGACATCCTCGATTGCTGTGCTGATTCGGTTTTGCGACGGTATGGTTCTTGTTCAATAGCTTCTTCTGCGCTCAGCACTTTATGCTCACACGTGGTTCAAAGGTAGTACAATAGGCCGCGCGGTGACAAAAATGAAAACGTTCTTTTTAAAGGGAGCAAATTACGCCTTCGATGAAACCTTCACTCACCGAAACTTGTTCAATAAATAAGGAAGATATTGTAAATCGATGTACTAAAAATTGGCGACCAGTGTCGATGTATGACTTCTCAAAATGTCCTTTGAAGACGACTACCTTCTAGGAAAAGCCGAACACATTGGCAGTCCGCCATTGATTGAAGCAGCACGTTTCGCGCCGATGTATCACGCATCACGCATACATGACGTCACATCGTTACAAGGCCATTCTGCGATGCATTCTTCAGTTCTGTAGCACAAAATATACCGCGTTCATCCTATAGATGAGCATTAAAACATTTCTAACAACGTAAACCATGTTATTCTTCATCTAGAATATATTCATCTGTGTATTTTATTGGGGTTTATCTTCGTCGAGTTCGTAGTGGAAAATTTTGGTGCAAGGTCAACGCAGGACACAACTTTTCAAGAGTGAGAAAAATAAATATTTTTAAATCTCATTAATACTTCTATATAATATATCATTTTTGATAACTTATTAATTTAAATTGTTTTATAATGTCTCAGTCAATTTCGTAATAGGGAGTAGGTGAGTTAGCGCTTATTTGGTTCATTGTAGAAAATAATGTGTGAACGAGGTTCAATGTTGAAACGAGTTGCATCTTGGGATTGATATCGAGTAGTCAAAATTTGTAATAATGGCTTCGCTTATTAGTCGCACGCGAGTTTGTAGCCTTTTAACTAGGCCTTTCTTGGTGACATCAGTGAGAACGATGGCAAAGGGAGGTGGTAAGTAGGGTTTTCTGTGTTTCAGTTTGAGTATGATTCGCATTTAGAGCGATAAATGCAGTTTCGCTGTGGCATTGGTGGTCGTGCGTACCGGCATATTCAAGATGGCGGATAACTCGTGTACTTTACGAAACAGTTAGCCGGTACTTCGACCATACTTAGATAGTGTTTGATGTGCCGATTGCGCCAACAGTTGGATAAAAATAAATCTGTTACATCTTTAAGATGCAAACCCTAACATTGTTTTGTTTTGATCCATATATCCATGAAAAATAATACGTGACCTAGTTTTCTGACCTTTGCTCAGTCGAAAATGATCTTTCCAAAGGTTTCTGGAATGTGAAATACGTATATAATCAGCAAAACATGTCAATCGTGAAGACGTCGAAGTCAGGCGTTTGTTATACAATTTATAATCTCGCCAATGTTAGTCATTTGAATCAATTATATGAATACAGTAGCCTACGGGCCGGTGCTACACAGCCAACACGACAGAAAAAGGCGACGCAAGGCCCGGGAGCTACATTGCAGCTGGTGGATATTGTAAAATGTAATATATACAGTACAGCAATAATCTATCCTTGATCTTAATCTTAATCTAATTACTTCAGTACTTGTGAGTTGTGCGTTAAAGCTCCATAAGCTGTATCTTTTGGCTATTTTTTCAGAACTTTTGTTTTGTGGTTTCCCTTAACTTTCTGCATTGAATCCCTAAACTTTTATTTAATGCCAAGTATTTAGCATATCAACACAACCTATATGAATATAATCTCCATCGTTATTGCTGGAAATTGTATTCAAGTCCAGACTAGAATTCATTTGTAAACAATAAACAATGATCACTACACATATACAAGCTGTGTTGACAAAAAGAATACTCAAAATTTCAGGAAGACAAACAGATTAGGGTCAGACACTGCAGTTGATATACAGAAGCAGAATACTGAAAAACTTGCCACAAGTTACAGCATATGGCCCTTTAACTGATTATTTATGTACTACTGGGTGAGAAAAACAGTCAGTTTTTACATAGAAATCTACTGTTTGATAACTGTGCTGCACAAATCATGTCAATTTGTTCTCATATTAAACCAAGTACCTTTAATAGAAAGTGCGTGATATCTTCTAACTTATTCATTATCTGCTGTCAAGTAGAGGTGGAACACGATTTTGCTGTTTAATCATTAAATTCATTAGCTGGTTAAACCGCTCACTGCTGTTTACAATAACTGAAAACCAGCTTTCACAAGTTATATCACAAGTCATTCACATAGATTCTTTAGGAAGTGGATGAATTTCTCCATGTCTTTCACAGCAGTATTAGTGTATGTTCAAAATGACCTTTGGACTATCAACATCTTGCAGAGTAATGATACATATTATCTTTTGCAAATTGCTAATACGCCTCATAATTATCTCAGGTTGGTGTAGACAATTAAGTCACCGTAATCAAATTCTATGCAGAAAAAGTCCAAAACTTTCTCAGGATTTTCCATTTTTTTCCTTTTGACTCAATCAGAACATGTAGAATGTAAGACAAGCGAAAAGAGTCCAGTGTGAAAATTTTTAATGCAAACAGCAGATTTTATTGGATCATAAAAATTAACCTAAAATGACTTGCCGTATTAACAAGAAGCCAGATGTAAAATTTGTGAGAAATCAAGGTTAAACTGCAGTGCAGTTGACAGTGTGCCTTTTTACAAACAAGATGGCGGATGTGAAGTTTCATGGTCCATTTCAGAATTCCTGGAAATCCAGTCGAAAGTGACAGAAGATTTTGTCACAATTCCTGGAAAGTCTAATCTAAAGTGAAAGAATTTTTGATACACCCGAGAGGTTTCAGCATTGCTTTAAGAAATTATACAAACTGTGTTATTGTGGGATAATTTCTTGTAAGTTTTATTTATTGTGAGTGGAGTTTGTGTGGTACAACAGTTATTTAAATAAATACTCTAGACATGGCAGTTACCTCAATATGCAATGATGAGACACAAATGAAACGTAGGTGTATCTGATGTTTTCTTCACAAGCTTCTAAATGGTATGATAAAAAAATGATGAATGTGTGTAAAAGCTGGACCGTAGACTAATATTTAATTGTTTTCCATTTTCAAGGTGTGCCATTGAATGAAGAGCATGCGACAGGAATGGAGAAACTGGAAATGGACATGAGAGAAGCAGGTCTAGATGTGAGTTTGAACAGATACTTGAAATAATGCTTTCTGTTGTAGTTTCTCTCTCTCACTCTCTCTCTCTCTCTCTCTCTCTCTCTCTGATTTATTTTCGGCAGTTATATTATGTTTTCTAATCCACTGTCTACACTGCTTGTTGAAATCAGATATTCTGTTTTGCTTCACAGGATCCCTTTCATTTGAAACCCAAACACGTTGCACCAGGAACAAAGACCAGTCCTACATTAGTACCATCAGTGTTTGAAAAGAGAATAATTGGCTGCATTTGTGAGTAGTTACATGTATTCCTTACAAATTATTTATTAAGGCATTGATCAATACTGTGTATCTCAACATGCTTCAGAGAGTAGAATAAGAAAGTGTGATTGTTGTGAAAGACAAAAAATAGAGAAAAAAATCTTCAAAATTTACAGCTACTAGCCCTTTTACTCAAGGATTTCAGAAATCTTAAGAGACAATGATACACTGAACATGACTCATAATATAGATTGGGTATCTCTTTAAATTTTATACGAAACTGTTCAGCACCATCAGATGATGACTTTCTGCGTAATGTTAAAAAGTCATTGCTAAGGTAGAATGTGCTCAAAGAACAGATATCCACTCTCAAACTTTTGCAACACTCTTTTTGTTCTATTACTTGTGGGGTCTTATTTAGAAGTTCATGTTATGAAGTTTTCACAGGCTTACTTTTATGAAAAATCAAAAATTTATTTTTTTCGCCATAGAAATACATAACAAAGGGAAGGCAGCTATTTTGAATTTAAAATATCAAAATGTAGGGTAATTTGTTTCCATCGTACCAAAAGTTGCATGATGATCTCCCATTCTTATTCTTGATTTGAAAGAGAATGGGATAATGCTAAAAAAAAGTTTGAGCAAAAGTTGTCTTTCGATTTTGAGGCACATACTACCTTAACATCATGTATAGTATGATCAAAGTTGGAAAACTTATTTAATCACTCATCATTTTCACCATTCCATAAAAACAGGTGAAGAAGATGCCACCACAATAAACTGGATGTGGCTTGAAAAAGGCAGTGCCCAAAGGTGTGACTGCGGTCATTATTTCGAACTGACAGAAGGAACGCCCTTACAGCCTGTAAAGAGAGTATGAGAACAGTAGTACATATATATCTGCAGCAGTAGTGTAATATGAATTTACTCAAGAAATAAAACAGATTTGTCTTTATTGAGGTTTCCTTTGGAAAATTGACGAGTGCTCTCTGTATCCATATTTTTCAGTTTTGTGTGAATCTCTACCCTGTTTATTGGGTTCAGCATTGTATAAAAATACACAATCAACAAAGTTACGTGACTTATATTACAATGATCTATTGTTAGCAAAAAACAGTTTTGCTCGCACTCTCGCGTTGGTTGAACTTTAATATTAGACAGTAACTGTCAACTAATTCACCTAGGGTATCAGATCTCATCAATACAATAGCAGCTGAAGTTGACTCAAACCAGTTCATGCAGGAAATAAAACCCTTTTTGCACTCAGTTCAGCTATAAATCTACACATGATGTCACGCGTTGCCAGGGGTCAAAGTTCAAAATCTTGACACCATTACATGTTTTTGTATAGAGTTTCCTTCCTTGTATTGCAGCACTTGCCATCGCCATGAAAACCATCAAAACAGTATGTGCAGCTTACAAAAACCTTGTCCCGTTGACTTTCTTCCCTGAGCTGTTTATGTAAGCAATATTTGGCAAGGACTTTTATCTGAAGTCATGTTGTTCCCGTGTCTTTGGCACCCCTTTTTTATTTAAATAATGTGTGAAGATGAGAGGTGTAGCTGCATTTTTTTAAGTTAAAAAAAGATAATTGAGGCCAAATGAAAATGCATAGCTGGTGTCTATATTGCACCTAAAATCCAACGTTTGGATTTTGTATTGTGTTTGCTGATACTAACAGTTTACAAGTTCAGTGTTTGTAATTATGGTAATTGAACCCAATAAATTAATATAATGAGTTCTAACGTGGAATGGTCAGTAGTTTTTGTTCAGTCACAGACACTGTGATCTTGATTTGTTGTCAAACTGTCTGTCAATGATTGTTCAAAGGCAGTAAGTAACCTTTGACAATTAGTGACCTATGACACCAACTGACATAGCAGTGAAGTGGTTACCGACACCCACTTGAGTTTACTTGTGTGTAAGAATCTCCCAGTCACTTTATAACCTCATGTCTTTGGTAGGAAGATTTTCATGAAGTGATGTTTTTGAATGACTTTGTTTTTCTCCAGCTATGCTATACTGCAGTAGTCTCTGGTAGAATCTCAAGCGTCCCATTGCTGTCTGGTGATTTTTCAAATGTCCCTTTCAAAATGTTTTGATCCATGTCCAAAGAAATCCTGGAAATTGCAGTATCATGAAACTTGTCAATTTTCTCCACGCTGGGTTCTGCTATCGTTGTTAGCGTTGTTTATAAAAAGGCGAACTGTGTAGGGAAAAGTTTGATTACGTATTTTCAGCAACAATGTTTGAAACTCGCGAGGTAGAAGGGGTGTTGCCCATTTCATAATGGCAATGCAGCATTGATGTCGATTGTAATGAAATGAAATCAACCAGTGTGCATGCAATGTGATGTCAACTAGATCTTAAACAACTGACAAATACTTCTGTTTAAGGGTGATAGAACCACTAAATTTTTTACCAACAATTTTCGTTATTTTTCTCTAACAGTAAGACTTATATGTGAGGATGAGATTACGACAAAAAAATCAAACTGTCACCAGATTAATTTGGCAGCTAGAAGGATTTGAAATACACCCACTTTATCCCATTCGAATGACAGAAATTATGAATCTCCCGTAAGCGTTGCCCAACCCGATATATTTACTTTCAGTTCCTTTCTTGAAATGCTGCACTTGTTTTATTTACATGTGAACCACATTGAATAATATAAATGAAAGACTTGGCTATTTTTCCGCTGAAAATGTGCCTGAGAATTTAAATTCTCAATTCTCAGGCCTTCCAAAATAACAGTTAAGCTGTTGCAAACTTTATAAATGTAATGACCGTGCCTCATCCATACGTTGTAGAATTATTTAGATTTCCAATCCAACAATTTTGTTTATTTTCACATAAATTATTGTTCAGATATTGCACATTATATGCATCAAATAAAAATATGGGGTCACCAGCCTATTTACAATGCTACATCACCCCTCCCCATATGTGAAATGGGAAAAAATCACAATTTGATGAGAAATATGTCCTTTTCAAATTATTTTGTTGGGATTTTTAAATACTTTGTAAATATATCGACATTCAAACATTTAAAACTTACAACTCGAAGATAATATAATGATCATTCAATCATCACTAACAACATCCGCTTTCATGCTAAAAGCTCTGACAATAAGTTGTATGAAGATAGGTTTCCATCAAAACCACGGTGTAATTTTTACAGTGAGCACGGTCCTGTACAGTGGACGCGCGCGTCGTAGAGTGTGCGTTCTATTGTTTGCAGCTATGATGACATAGCAAGTGACTTGATCATCTTTAAGTGAAAACTGTGTTCACAATATGACATAAATAGGACCTAAATAGTCACCTTAAACTCATCTGTCACAGCAGCTTCCCCCCTCCCAGTCAAACACAATTTTGGTAATTATTCAAAACTGAATAAACTATTAGCATTATCAGAATTATTTAGTCCAGATTGCAATAGTCTGTCTTAAGTGTCATGAAATGTCTGTTCACACCAAGTCAATATTGCTTTGTGTATCAGCAGATTTTCTCCCTCAAACTGCTAACATTCTAGCAATGTACTAGTCTTTTGTCATATGTATTATTATTATTATCCTCTACTACAGTATACTATAATTGGGGTCACAAACACCAAAATGCCTTGTGTACAGTATTTCCAACACAACAATCATAGTATGAGCATAGACTTGGGGGGGCCCCCGTGTGATACAACTGTGATGATTTTAGCAATAATGTACCCCGTCCCTGCCCAATGAACGAAAGCAAACTTTGCATGATATCATGTATGAGGCGAGGCCGAGTACATTATGGGCCGGGAGGTGGTACATTACTGCTAGGTATTTTATAGTTTTGGCAATGCTCAGGTGAATTTGTAGATGCAGCAAACATCCAGGCCACAATGCTGGATAATTAGATACATTATCAGTAATAATCTGAGGGTTTTGACGTCACAAAATTCACTGGTATTGACAAAGCTATAATATAATAAAACATAATGCAGTGTACTAACCAACCAAATTTTTTTTTGAAACAACCAGATGGCGTCTTAACTCAAATATGGAAATAAATGAAACACTTATTTTATTGACTTTTATTGATATTTATTGACTTTTTTGGACTAGAAGTTTTGTGCACATTTCATCATTTGCAGAAAGCAGTCACGCCTTGTCATTGACACCCATAATAGAATGTGAAAGCTATGATAACAGGCATTTCAGGAGAATGTGTTTGATGGATTTCAACTGTGAACCATGTAACACAAGGTAGTTCAGAATACATCAGACTACCTCCAGTCATTAGCAGCAAAATAAGCACTGCACATTGTAACCTGGAACACATCCCTCCTCGTATTTCCATGGCAACATTTGATGTTGTGTCCCTGTATCAAAGTACCGGTACACTGATAGTTAAGCCTCCATAAAAGTCGTAGGAGAAAGATCTGATGATCCAAAGTTTAAAAGGTCAACTCTGGGTCTACTTTACAGTAATAGGTCAACACTTGTAACCACATCAGACCACATGTTGCCTTTATTTTTTTGAGTCAGTATTCAAACAGATTACCCTATTTTGAATTAACGGTAAAAGTTGTACATGGAAGCGTAATTTCTGTATGTGAGAAAAAAGACCTAAGGATGACCTTTCAGAACTCACGGTTTTAGTCTCTTTCCTTCTATGACTGTATTGGTGAAAGTTTACTATGAAAGCCTGATTTTTACTATCAAATTCATGGTTAAATTTTTCATTCTGCAGAATTAGATAAGCAATGGATGTCTCATGGATGGAATTGTGTGAGCTTTAATTCACTGTAGATCAAAGAGTGGTAGTCTGACTACCAGTATTTATTTTTTATAGGAGGTTTAAATCGTTTCAATACCATGGCACATACTTTTTTGGGTTTATTGATTGTAAATTAATTTGAATGTGTTTCAAGTCATAAGCAGGAAATCTTTCCATATGATATTTTCAACTTACGTGACTTATATTTAAGCAATAAAGCACACCCAGTGATGGTATACCATCGCTGGGTGTGATTTATTGCTGTTATATCATAACAGTATATTGAAATTCTGGCGTGGAACGTCAAAAACGGATTTTACTCAAGCCGAGAGCTCGCGCGTATGCCAGCCATGGTATACCGCTAATATACCATGGTTCTTTTCGCGTTACGACCAATCAGATCGCTGTTACCGGTATTTAGGCCATCAATATACTGGTATGATATAATATGAATTGCATCGAGCTTGTCCCAATTCGTATGAGTGGCTAATATAGCCATCAAAAATTTTCACCACATGCCAATTTTATTCCTATTTTGTGAATATGTCAAGCTTAGTATAGACATCAAATATTGCAAACAGGTTCGGAAAACCTGTTCAAACTTATTTTAATTTTATCTGTTTTTTATTAATACTGTTATCAGTCATGCTCTCATCTCTGTTGCCTTTGAAAATAACATATTTCAGCAGTTGGCTCTTTCAGATTGCACCGAGGTCATGAAAGCTTTTTTCTCCGCTTGTAAAATACATTTCTCCATTTGGAAAACATTCTACTGAAAACCATGTTTAGAAATTTCTGTGACCTGGTACACTCTTGTCTCACAGTTGCCATACATGTACTATGACCTGCATTGTTCTTCAAATGCAGCTCACGCCTCGGAGAGGAAGCAATGTTTGCAAATTCTCATCAGACATCACAATTAATTTAGCCTTATGAGTATTGTAAGAAAGAAAAAAAGGAGAAAAAAAAGAAATGTCAAAGACCAGAAACATATTTTTTACCTTATCCTATGATTTTGGACCACAAATTCATATTTTGCAGTGTACCATTTCAATCTACACAGTAAATTAATTGCTTACTCTAGATTTTCTCAAAGTTCATAGCTTCAAAGTGTTGGTTGTCTATAAGTTTCCCTTTATTGTCGCAAGCACACTTTTTCATCCCAATTCTTTACAACTTTACTTCATTTTTATCGAATCAAGGATTACAATGTACATATTCCATATTTTAGACTGTATTTTACATCTGAAAACCCTCTAGTTATATGCATATTACAGAGTTCTCGATATTAATTCACTGCACATACACTCTTATACAGTTATTGGTGCAATCCGATACAAAAATTTTTATAGGAATACTATCAATTAATGTCATTCCCAAGGACACACCCAAGCCGTCTTCCTTTCTGTCCACACGAGACACATATCTTCCGCCACTGTCAAATTTCTGAATGCGCATACTACAGTCACTGACGTATACATATCTGTCAGAGTCTAGGCATACACAAAGTGGACCAAACAGTTGACCATCCTCATTACCCTCAGTGCCAAATTTGTACAGGAACTGATCATCTGCACTGAATACCTGGATACGGCAGTTCTCACTGTCTGCTACAAACAACAGCCCGTGTTTGTCATGAACTATCGTCGCTGGTCCTTTGAATTCACCATTCTCTTTGCCATATTTACCAAATGATTTGATGTACTGGCCACTCTGTGTGTACTTTCTGATACAGTGTCCGTCCTTGTCAGTTTTATCTCCAATCTTTCCATCCCAGTCTGACACATAAACAGCGCCATCTAATGGGCTGATGCTGATACTGTTTGGGTATTTCAGTTCATTTTGTCCAAAGCATTTGATCATTCTCCCATACTCATCACTTGAAACCACTCGCTTGTTGTGAGCATCAGTCATGAAGTGTCTGCCATCTGCTGATACTGCTACATCAATTGGACGAAAGCTCTTGCCAAACCCTTTACTTTCAAATGTCTTCTTTGTATGTCCATCAATGTCAATAATTTGTATTTTGTTGTGAAATTTGGAAGCTACAACCAAATCTTTATTTTTGTTCTGTGCCAAACAAACTGCCTGATCAAACCCTTCTTTACCGATTCTTTTCTTTCTGAGTGTTTTCACCAATCCTTTGATGACAGGAATTTCAAATGGTGATGCTGGTACTTCCTGATCTCCTATTGTCATGGCAACTTGATATTTACCATCCATGTCAGTGTTAGCAGTCACAGTGTGTGTGCCATCTATGTTGTCTGTCACATCAAGGTTTGTCTTTGATCCATCTGGTTTTGTAAATTTCCCTTCCACTGCTTGTCTTGGAATCAATGGTTTTCCAGATCTATCCTTGGTTGTGATCTGTAGATTTATGGATTCACCTTTCAGCAGACACTTTGGAATGTTGTCAACTGTACACTGTGAGATACAAACATCAGATCTAAGCAATCCCAGGATTTCATCTGTTATGATGTCATCAGAGGGGAAGAACTCTACCACCTCATGTCCTGTACTAGGTTTGGTATCCATAGCAACAAACTCTTCAAGTCTGGCCCTTATACTTTGACTTTTGGAAACAAGATGAACTGCATTCCCATGATGCACCAGTACCTCAGTGTAACTACAAGTGCTGATAAGATTTTCATATTTCAACTCAAGGTCACTGATGTCACTTTCAAGGTCTTTGACCTGCAGACTACAGTTGATGTCTAACCTTTCTATCAGCTCTCTTTCTTCTTTCTCTATCATGTCAATGAGGGTGTCTTTCTGTTTCCTGACTTTCTGTTTGTTCACCATACACTGTTCTGTCACTTTCTTACATGCATCCTTGACCTCTGCTCTGCTTTGGTCCACTTCTCTTGCTTTCATTTTCAACTTCTCAACCAGCACTGACAACTCCTTGTTGCATTCATCTGCCACTTCTTGAAGATATCGATGACTATGGTCAGGAGCACGGTGGTCAATGATGGTACACTCACTGCAGATAGGAATCTTACATGTATCACAGTAGTATTTCATTTCATTTTTTGGATGAACTTTACAGCTTTCATAGGCTCTCACAGTGGATGGTCTCTTTCTGATTTTAGTTTTGTATTCTCCTGTTGTCAATATTTCATGTAGATTTGTGGCTGCAAGCTTTAACTTCTTGTGAATTTTTTGAGCACATTTATCACAGTAATACTGCTCACAATCCACACAAAACACTGAAGCTTCAGTTTCTTCACAAAACTCACACTCACTTTCACTTTCACTTTGATCAGCGGCCTCTTCTGTTCTCTTCTTCACAACTTCTAACATTGAATTCATGAAGAAATTGTTGTCAAGATCTGTAACTCCACCTTCAGGAAGCTGTACTGAAGTCTGACAACTAGGACAGTCCAGTCGTTGAGTTTTCTCCACCAGTTTTTCCAGACACAGTTGACAGAAGGTGTGATAACATGGTAGAATTTTTGGATTATCACACTGTTCCAGACAAACTGGACACATTAAAAAATCCTCACTTATTTCATTCAGGATTTCTTCAGGTGTGGTCAGCTTGGAAGCCTCCATAATGGTGCTCGACTATGTTGGTAGCTTTGTCACGAAGCAAAATAACAGACACTTAATTCCTGCTGAGTCCATATTTGGTCATGTCACATGATGCAATGTACCCAGCATGAAATTCATATAAAATTGTAACCTGACCTACTTATCAATAAACCAACTGTCAATCAATACCGCATACTGATAAAGTAGACAAAAACCACTGATAATCAAATATGCTCAGTAAATGAGGCATAAGATAGACAGCTGAAGAATTTCAACGCTTTGGCTTAAATATTGACTCAGTTTCCAATATTGATTGCTCAACTTTATCTATGCTGCATGCTTATGATTCCATGGACAAAGTCTGAAAGAAGGTGCATTGTGAAAGAACATGCTTTTTATTAGCATATCAAACACTTCAAGGTCTGAACAAAAAATTTAAAACACATAAGCTGACAAAGTGGAATGGCTGATTTTTAACTTTTGATCTTTTTTGTTATAGCTGCAACTTTCAATCCAGGTTCTTGCATTAGCTCCTCCCAGTCAAAAACTTGGCCAGTACGATGTTTGATTTTTATAACATTAATTACACAAACTGATCTCAACCTTTTGTCACCTTTTGCTAATCCTGCAAACAGAGTTTATACAAGCATTTGATTGACGGTCGGTTCAAATCGCCAACGGTCACTGATTCCCCATCACCAATGCTCAAAGTTCCTTAAAATTTGTCTTCCAGTCTCGTTAGAATTTGAATATAACCACAGAGTTCGATCGGCAGCAGCTTCACGCTGACCTCTTGGCAGTCTGTCTGCTTTTTTGCGGCCAGAGAAAACTAAAAAGTGACATTTTCTGGAGCATGTGCCTGCGTGTTGCCTGTTTGGTGTCCACTTACACAATGAACGATGCCATAGCTTCGCGTCCGTTTAAAGGGAGGCTCCGCCTTTAATGAAGCAAAGTTTTTCAATAAGGTTTTCATATTTCAACTCAAGTTCACTGATGTCACTTTCAAGACCTTTGACCTGCAGACTACAGTTCATGTCCAATTTTTCAATCCGCTTTATTTCTTCTTTCTCTATCTTGTCAATGAGGGCGTCTTTCTGTTTCCTGACTTTCTGTTTGTTCACCATACACTGTTCTGTCACTTTCTGACATGCATCCTTGATCTCTGCTGTGCTTTGGTCCACTTCTCTTGCTTTGCACTGACAACTCCTTGTTGCATTCATCTTCCATTTGTTGAAAGCAAGAGAAGTGCAATCGATGTTACAAAAGTTACAGTCTTGTGTTAAATGCCAGCTGTTTGCCAGTGAAACTAACTATTTAGCAGAGTCATTGGCTCACGATCTTGAAGTTGTAGTATTCATCATGTTCTTTAAATTCTTGCACTTGCAGTCACTCCTTTATTTGACCTTGCATGCTTAAACTTCAAGAACTTCCCATCATAAAACAATTTCACTCTTGAATTTCTGCGCAAACACGGTCCCAAATACTTGGCTGTAAAATAACAAACTCTGTTTCATTTTGTATTTTTTCATTTTATGACAGTGTTGGGGTTTTACCTTTTAGAAGCATTATCTAGAATCAGTGAATGACTAAATCAAGGTTGTGTATTTCATGGAAAACTTGATAGTAGATGATAGCTTGCAACATTTTTAAATTGGTCTATTCATGATGTTGCGAATTTTTCAATATTGATGCCACGACATAAACCCTGCAGATGACTGACTTGAAATAGCGCCCTCTATCAATCAAGTAGGAAATGGAATGTCAGCAACAAAAGTGATTCAACAAAATGTTGTATTTCCCTTTTTTCTTCTTTTGCCATTCTTAAAGAGCCAAATGTATAGGTACAGACAGAAAATTCCTACTAAACATAAAAAAAGATTGGGCCAATCTCTGTATTTCACTCAAATCATTGAAAAAAAAAGATTGGGCCAATCTCTGTATTTCACTCAAATCATTGACTTCTGATCCTTTAATGTAGTCTCAGTGACCCAGTCTCTCATCTGGGTGGGGCCGCTACACTTCCGCCCGGAAAAGAGACTCTTCTCCGGGCAGAAGTGTAGCGCCACTGCCCAGTAGAGAGGCCGGGTCACCGAGACTACCTTTAATCATGATATTTTAAATGCACTACCTTTAATCATGATATTTTAAATGCAATATCAGCTATGACATCATCACTTATTTTACAGTATTGTTAAAAAGACTAAATGGCTTCTTGAGTTGCATGACACCACACATAAGTAATTTTTGTAGTAAAAGACACAGTTTGTAGACACAAGCCATTTCTTGCATGGCCAGAATACAGAAGGAAACAAACCTTTTTGTTCAGGTCTTTCTTCTTAAATCTTTGACCTGAACAGAAAAGTTGGTTTCACACACAATTTCATGATATTCCAGAATTTTGTAAGTGTAGCGTGTAAAAAACCATTTACCATATTACAAAGTTCATGTTAAAAATTCTGTTGCTGCCTTGGTAATTTGTTTCCAAGTTCATTACAGAACAGCAAGTATGGTAATACAATAGACATGTCTGAAAGAATTCAAAGTGAGGTTTGATTTGTAGATTTCCGTTCAGAGATCTGTAAATCAGGACCTCTGTGAAACAGAAAATTCATTTTGTTGTATTGCTGGTATACAATGACATAATCAAAGTATTTTATTGTACATAAAATCTATAAAAACAGTGGACTCAGAAGATTCTAACTTCATGGTGTGTTCAGTGTACAACAGCGCTCTCACTAAGACTTATTTGCACACTATTTGTGCAGTGTCTTTGACTGCCTTGCAGTGGAATTTCATGTTTTGCACAAATTTAGTTTCAGTCATTTCGATTGGTTTTTCATGCCGATAAACATCAAAACTTGCGGTGAAATATGCAATCTCAGAGCTGATTTGACTTCTGCGTTGTGAGTTTAAGTGCTTGTTGGTGGTGCAGTTGCTACCAACACAGGGTATGCATATGTAATTTTAGGGTACGTTGTGACTACATGACCACTGATGACCGGAATTTATGTAACTTAGCGTAACTTACATATAGCATATATACAGGAGACAGAACATTGTTGCCCCTGTGGTGGCCTTACCCTTCGGGCACCAAATCCTATGTGCCCCATTCAAAACTGTAGGGGGAACACTGAGGCCAGGTGTAGAACTGAACCAGGTTTTGTGATGACAAACAAATATCATTCTGATGTCCAAGTTTGAACAATGCTTTTGCAAAATCACATCAAGGTCAAAATCACATCAAGGTCAATAGCTTGTATGAAAGGATTTAGAAATATGACAAGTACGTGCAGTTATTAAACTGACAATTTATTCAGTCACAGTGAATGAATATCATACCTCCACATGTACTCTTTTCAGCATCACAAAGAGAAAGAAGAATAAGAAGAGATACTTAATCAAATTCAATTCCTATTTTGTAATGTAAGCCTATAAATGAATATTATTACAAATTTCTTTGATTCTTTCTTTATGGAAATGCTGATCACATCCCTGACATAATTGTATGAACACAGATCACTGTTTCTGTGTGAACTACATAACGGAAGCCATTGGAGTTGCCGTTACAAAGCTGTCAAAGGACTCGAAAGGGCAAAAGCAGTTCTTGATTGGTGTAAAAAAAATGGGATCGTGAGAACCTTCTCTTCCTCCGTGTTTTGAAAGACGAATCCATGAATGTGTATGATGGCTCCAAAAAAGCCAGCAATACTTTGAAATTTTCCTTAAATATTCCAGCCGATTTCTCTTTTATAAAAATTGTGTTGAAAAACAAAAGAATAAAAATCTTGGTCGCATTTGTGAAAGACACTACCAACTGTCATGGATCAGTTTTCAAGAAAGAACATTTCCAACACACAATTACATTTTCAGAATCAACAGGCACAGTGAACATAAACTCCACAATCAAGACTGGCTGCAAGACCGAGAAAAAAAAATATTTTCAAATATTTCATGATCAAACTTCATATTCTAACTTCAAACAGAGGAAAAATCAAGTATATAATTATGAATCATTTTACATTGTTGTAGTCAATTCCGTTCCGTATACTTTCTCTTTGCTCTGCCAATGGAAGATATGGTTTAATCCCTTGCCGTTGACGATCTTTCATGATACCATTCTGAAAAAAAATAAATAAATTTGTGAAAAAGAGGTGGCAACAGTGAGGAATAGAGTGTCAATCAGGGCAGGGGTCAGTCAGTGCAGTCGCACAAATTTTCTCTTAACAAGATTTCAAAGTGTTCATGGCAAATTTAGCACAACAACATTACACCTTAGTGCTTTGAGACGGTTATTTTGATCATCAGCAAGTCGTAGAAATTTTATGGCATTCCCACTGCCTCCATGCTTTCCAATGTTGCTGTTGAATCTTTCCTTAGAAAACTGACAGGGAAAATACTTTTGTCTACTCATCTTTGCCAATTCCACAATAAAAATTGACTTTGATTTTAATACAATCCCTTGCTAAAAGTTACCTTCGACAGAAACTTATGCTTGATATAGGTCTGAATCTCTTAAAGTTAGCTTTCTACTTATTGAACAACAAATCCTTTCAATGATGTTTGTGTACTAAAGGCTATTAGCTTGAATTGTTTTGTCAGAGACTAATCTTCAGATTCATTTACCACTTTTATTGAAATGACTGGCAAAAGGTAGAATGAGCCTTGAGCACAGATATTGGACTCTCAAATTTTTATAATACTTTCTCTGATCTACTGTTTGTGGTGCTCATTGTAAAGTTCTTGGAGTCAATGAAGTTTGCAACACCCCATTTTTGTAAAATCAAAACTTAAATTTTTCGAATAGAATTGACCTAGGGATGGAGGCTGAACATCAAATCCAAACACAAACAACTCTTCATTAGGTGTTCAGAACTTTGTTTCTGTAGCACCAAAATTTGCACTGTAACCCCAAACTCACATTCTTGATTCTAAAGAGAATGGTTGAACATTTCTGCAGGGAAAGTTTGAGCAGAAGTAGAAGTCTTTCAATATGGAGGCCCATACTACCTTTACACAATAGCTCTCCCATTCCCTCATCCAACATAAAGAATAAATTTAATTGTCTCTACAATAAGTCCAATGCCAGACTGGTAAAAAAATTCCATAACAAGTGAAGACATAATTCATGACTGATCAAAACATCTCAATACCTGTAATTCATGAACCTCCAGAATATTTTGGAAATATGTTTCTCAAGTGAAAGATCAAATTCTTTAAAATTTGACTGAAACGTTCCATGAATAATCAATGAATAATCCTATCTTTAGAAAGGAATAAACCCGATCTTATTATAATTTGTGTTTCTCTTCTTTATTTCAATCACAAGATTTATTGATAAACATATTAAAGTGAAATGCTTTGGTTGCGTTTCTTTGAATATTTTAGCTACATAGTGGCAGCAAAATGTCAGTATTACAGAAGAGAGACACTAAAGTCAAAGCATTTTTTCTTGTGAAAGGTATTTGGACATTATGAGTTGAAAAAATATCACAATATGATAAACAGAAATAGAGAAAGGACACTGGGCTGACACAAGAAGAAGAAACACTCACCCAAAATTTTTTACAATTTTTATAAGTTTCAAACTCTATGTAACACTTCTCTCTGTTGAAATTGGTGTCATGAAGGCACTGGAAGGAGGCTTCAGCTTCCTGTCAGAGAGAACAGAAATATTGATTTGTGACTTGTTGTTCAGTTTAATGGCTGCAGCAGGGAGAAAAATTGTCGTATCCCATGACGGTGAACAGAACTTCCCTGCAGAGAAGCTCCTGTTGTTAATCAGCTGTATCTAAAAAATATGATTAAGGTGACACAAGTTTAAATAGAATGCCTGAGTAAAAATGCAAACAAAAATTAATTCAAGAACCTAAAAACACAATGCATAGAGATTTCTAGACTACTAATGAAATTAAGAATGATAATTTCTACATTCATGTAAGCTTGTGATTGATTAAACTGTCATTTATTACATTTGCTTTATTGTCTACACAAATTTGTTCCAATCATTTAGCACCATTAGTCTATGTCAAAGCTGTGATCAACATTTCCATAAAGAAAGAATGTACTGGCTTTGTCTAGGACCTCTCCTTGGTTGCAGTGTATGCTACTCTTCCATCGTAGGTTTTGATGGATGCAAAGTGTGCCTGTACATAGTAACCAAGAAGAGGTCCTAGACCAGTTTTAGCTGGACATGACAAAATGAAGGATTAAAAAATCTTTGTGTATTCCAAAACTTTTTGCGCAACTAAGGGACCATGGCACAACCTTGACGACCAATCACACAGTGTTCTCTGAACTCACTCATATGTCAGGGTTCGAAATTCAAAATTTTACTTGGTGGTCCACTTGGACCACCAAGTTTGAATTTGGTGGTCCATTACAGCAGATAAGTGGTCCACCACATTTTAGTCAGTGTCACTGCCAGATTCATCAGGTGCTTCACGTGGACCATACGGCTGAACAGCTGGTCGTCTTCTTCCAGCATTCCACCAGGCCTGGATTACAGGCTGGGGATTAAATAGGGGTAATGGCGGACCTGTTAATTTGATCCTCATTAGTTTATCGAGAGTTTCTGTTCTTAAATTACATCGCCAGTCTGTCTTGATTTTACCCATTATGGAAAATCCTCGTTCACACTCACTTGTGTGGATGGGAATTAACAAGATAATTTTCACTACAGTGAGTATATTTTTAAGAGAGTCTGGCTGTTGCCGTAGTAGCCGTTGCCAAAAGGCATGATAGGTCAGTGCTGGTTGATTTACTAGAACATCCCTAGTGGTCAGTTTCAATTCTGTCCATTCTATCGGAATGTCATTTGTGTCACATTGTTCTCTATTCAGAAGTTCCTCAAAATGTGCAATTAAGTTCTGTAACTCCACATTTCCATACTGATTCAAAGCATTGATATCATCAACTGGCCAGTTCCTTGGATCAAATATTCTACTGTTATTCATGACTTCATTGTTTTCAAATGATTGGTACCTTGCCTCTAACTGTTCAATCGTATTTTGGATGAGTACAACTTTGTCACCATTTACTGCTTCATCATACTGTTCTCTTGGAAGTGTAGCACCTCTCTCAGCACTAATTGGATACCTTTGAAGGTGACATTTACACCATCTTCATCCACTGTCACAAGACCATCAAATTCGATTCTCGGGGACCAGGATTGGTAATTAGATCCCGCAAACAAGCTACTGCCACTCTGAAACACGTCTGCACTGTTTCAACTGATGTAGTGTTTTTTTGAAATGTCAGTGAGAGACGACTTAGTACTCTATATACATCCATCAGAACGTACAAAGATTTCACAAACCGGTATGACTTTAGGTGTCGCACGAAACCTCTAGCCTTATTCTTGGCATCAGTTGACTGGCCCGTAAGTACAACTTGTTCGAGATGGGTAACCATTTGTAGGTAATCCTTCACAACGTTGATGATAGCGCGTTCATGGTGTCCGATCCACCGTGTCCCTATCACATTGGATGGTTTGTATACTCGCTCATTCATCGTTTCTCCGCACAATTGAAGACCCGTCCAGTTTAATGGCGAGTTTGTGTAGAATTTATAAATGTTAACAAAGAAATCTTCAATGTCTTTAAAATACCGACACTTATTCAGAGCGGTTTTAATTGCTAGTTCGAGCCGATGTGCTACACAGTGGACTGATATCAAATGAGGAACGTCATTACAAATGAGTGAAGCAACTCCGCGTCGATGTCCAAAATTAACCGCAGCTCCATCTGCTCCGAAGCCAACTATTTTATTTCTCCATTGTTGTTGATCTAGATCAAGTTTCTGGTTAAAAGCAGTATCAATGGACCTGAGAATTCCTTCACTGTTTGCACGCGCGAGTTGTTGTAGTGAAAAATATACTGTGACTGGAAGACCATCATCAATCAAACGTAGATACATGATCTCTTCGTCAATGACAGCGACATCTGTTGCAGAGTCAATCAAAATAGAAAACAAACTGCTGCCATGTAATTTCCGCTTCAGTTCTTCTCGCTGCATCTCCGATATATAGTGAATAAATGTCATAGCTTGTTTGTCATTCCTGTATGTTTCACCGAGGTTGACGTCGTTACATTCTTGAAGTTCGCACAGTCCGGGGAAGTCGGTAAATGGTCGTTCAGCTATGGCCAAGTAATATGCAGTACGGAAAAGTTTTTCTAATTTTACGATCTGTTCCTTTTCCGCATTGATCATGCACTTTTCCATCGGAGTACTCTCGTTATCAGCCAAATTACGTACCGCATTAGCACCAGCAGCCTTCTTATGACTCTCGCTTTTCTCGTGTTGATACAACGTATTTACACGGAAATTCGTGCATCCACGATAAAATGCATTTCCTGTGTCACGGCCGTACTCACGGCAGTAAGAGCAATACATAGAACCATGTTCGGAATCATACTCAAGCCATGGCCGACCAATTTCCAATTTGGAGCAAATTTTTTGCTGACTTTTTTTTTCTTTGCCGGTGAATCAATCGTCACAGACTCACCGTGGTCGTCTTTCGTGTTCTGAATTTGTTTTTTAGATGTCGTACTTGGTGTTTCAACTTTGCTTGATGACTCTTGGCTTCATTTGACGATTTCGAAGTAGCTGTTTCGGAACTCTGACTGGAAGTACCGGGAGAAACATCGGGGTTGTCCTTAGCCGCCGTCTTCTTAAAACCAAACTTGAATAAAGTATTCATACTTTGCATTTCAAACAATAGTTTGACACCATAGAAGACTAGGTCGCGAGGTCGTGTATAGACTATTGCTGTATTGTATTCAACTGCCCTTTGAACACGTGCTAGACTTTTAGATTATGAATATTCACAAGCTATGTTTTAACCAATCAAAAGCACGGATCAACGTGACGTCTACAAAATAATTATAAATTCAAATTATTTACCCTACAGTTTCTAGACTTCCATTCCATATAGCTAACATGATTACTGGTTTTGATTTCCGTGCATCATGAAACCGTCTCTAGCCAGCTCCTCTGTCATGTACACGCTACAACTGCGACGGGTGAGAACGGAAAGATTGATCGATCGCCAACCCAAACCTTCTCATCGGCGACGGCACATTACTTATCAGAAAAAAATGGTGGTCCATGTGGACCACTAAAATTCAAATTTGGTGGTCCAAAGTGAAAAAGTAGTGGTCTTTGGACGCAAAACCACCAGTATTTCGAACCCTGTCACTCATATGTAACAATTGTCCACACTGACACTGTATGTCACTGTTCCATATTACACTGTATATCTAATGTCGCACGCTCCATAGGATTCAATGGTAACTCGTTGATAATGTCGCGGGCCGCATAGTCATCATATGACTGAAACCGTAACTATTTTCACCTTGACAACTTCGGGATTTAAAAATGACAAAATTATATGTTTCACATAGTAAATATTGTTTTTACAAAATTATGCAAACAAAAATTGATTAACCCAATAACAGTAATTTAAATATATAAATGTGCCATTTGATATTAATAATAACCATTCTATTTTTCAATAGATTTTGTCTAACATGAAAATAAAGCATACAATTGTCATTTGTATGTAAAACCCAAAAATTTGGAGTGAAAATTGTGTAAGAGAGGCATGTAATAAAAACAGGCCCAAACACAGGACTATGTAGCCTTGAGGCAGGAGACCATTTGCCCTCCTTACGTAGGGTAAATGGTCACCTGCCCTCAAGCATACAGTCCCATGTTTGGGGCTATAATATACATACCGGTAATGTTCATTTACTCATCAACCAATGTATTTGATGTGAGAAAACGCATTCAAGAATGTCACATGGATACTACCTAGTGGGACAGAGTAACCATGCTATTGGTTAATGTGAACTTGGCCTGAGACGTGTGAACTTTTCTTAGGAAATATTCAGACAGTGGAATCCCAAGCATCGTGAGAGTAGATGACATTGTGCCAGATAATAAGTTGGGCTGAACCTTTTATTGATTTTAATATCCATAATAACTATAAAGTTTCAGGGGACATTATAAATGGAAAGATTGGAAAAAGTAAAACAGCGCTGTACTGGCAACTTTTCAAAATAAGTCACAGCCATTATGTTATGCAAACTTCAATGGTCTCTGTAGATGCATGAAGACTCCTGTAATGGTAGATCTACACTTACTGTGGTCCACTATACTAGTCATAAATGGTGTACATGTCGCACATATTCTGTCTATAAACCATGAAGGTAACAGAATACAACAGGGGAGTGGTAGGCTATAGACAGCACCAAGATTTTATACATGTGATGCAGTCGCAGTGTTGGTGAGTGACAATGAAATCGCCAAAGTGCTTGCATCTTGTGTAAATCTTGATTTCGAGAATGTACACAGATCTTTGTGCTACCTTTATGATATGGACAAGCTATAGAGTTGGCTTGAAGCTGACTTGTTAATCTGTATAATATTAATAAGCAAATTCATAATAAATGTATACTCTTCTGATGGACTAAATTAAAATTGTTTGACATACAATTTAACTACAAACTTTGCAAATTTATAACTCAACAGAAGTCAAGAGCAACGAGTGGTTTCACGGTATGCAATATCAGATAACACGCTGGTACTAAATGGGATCTATGAATATGACGTGTGGGCGATCCTGACCGATGATCCGTCGATTTAACCCTTGACCCTAACTTGCCTAACCTTACAAGTAGTAGACAGACAGACAGACAGACTGATCCAAACACATGTAAATCGGGCAAGCATTGTATCGATTAAACTTCCATTACCAAATGACATGGATTAGTATCTTCATCTGTCCATCTCTTTGCCCGAGTATTCGGTCCTGTTCGTTTCTTATTCAGTTCATGTGCTGGGAGATTAAGCTTTCGGTGTGTACCGGTGGTAGAACTACCGGCAGTAGTTGTTGTGGCACTGGCAGAAGTCGAGTCCATTACGTGTAAAAATAATGTTCTGTAGCAAGGGAAAGCGCATTGGGATAGCGCTGAACCGAAGATTACGGATTTACAAATCGGAAAAACCAGTAACCTTAAATTGTCTGGTCAATTACATGTGCACTGCTCTCAGTATCGACAATGGTACACTTTCGGCTCAGTAATGCTGGAGGTAGCACACATTCACAAGTTCTAATGACAAGTGCAGGTGTTCCCCACTTACCCTGTACCCGAATTCCCGTGCATGATATTTGCAATTTGTGTATTCGATGCAAAGAATCGCGTCATGACCACCCTGGCACATTGTTTTCTGTGCTTAAATCTACGTATGGTTTTATGTGCCTCTACCCACTTCTACAGTTTTAATTTTGTGTCCAAATTCGCATTTTCGAATGTGCTGTTGGGAACATGGTGAGACACAGAGAAAGGGGTACCATTACGTCATGAAATACCCACAACGCCTTGCGTATAAATATCAACATGGCCGTCGATTTGCCGAAAATCATTCAAAAATTCAATGAAAAATAATTCTGTCCTTGCAATCGGGGAGTAATATTTCAAAGATTGTACCATACCGTGGGAAGTGGTTTAAGGTAAGTGTGAACGTAATCGCATCTCCCGAAATAGTTCAACATCTTATTTTATCGCTAAGAAATAATGAGCAAAAGGACGTCTTTTGTGCACACCCTTTTTGTACCCCATACATACTTCAACATCACTGCATACATTCCTGCGCAATTTCTCGGATTTGCCAGCAAATTGCAGTTGTGTCTGAGCTAACTGCGACACGAAACTAGTTCTGTTGATCGCTACTTGTCATTCCGCGCGTACGCACGCTATTTATTGTCCAGTGTCCCTTTGTCTTAGCAGAGATACAATTGACAGCAAACAAACTGTCAAACCAGATCGTATTTGGATCTCGAATTATGATTGTGCGGACAGCTGGCAATGGATGCTGTTGCCGTTGCGAATTTGTGGTCCAGTAACGCTTGCTACAGCGACGTAAAATCGTCGCTTCATAGAACTTCAGATTAATGTAACAGTTCTTCTCGTCTGGCAAAAGATCATATTATCCCACGGTTTCATACATTTCAGTGACTTCAATAATTAAATCGATCGCTTTGTGGTAAATGTACCGTGCTTTATGAAGGTTGTACTCTGTAAAAGCACGAACGGCGAATATAGCCATCCTTAAAATAATTGGTAACCTCGTCTTCACTCGGTAGATGCGTTCAGCATGTCGTTATCAACAGATACCATATTTACGGTTTCATTGTAGTTTCCATATCCTATTCACACAAAGGCCTTTGTTTCTTACTGTATTCACTCTCAAGAAAACTATTTGCATATCAAAGATGGATGAAATTAACCAATTGAAATGGTGTATTTCAGTCAAAGCTAATTCATTGATGCTAATATTTACGAAAATTTAATAGACCTTTCTTGACAGACCTAATATCACAAAAGATGTGGTCGTTATTGTTGAAAGTCAGAGATTATTGTGTATTACATTGAAGTCAACAAACTGAAGAACCTGTAAATCATTCAGAATACAAAATGTACCTTAAAGTTTAACACATAAAATCATATTATAGCATTTGCCATCAGTGATATTTAAATTAAAATAACTACTTTGAATGATTCTGTTTTCTTGTTATTACCATGTACACCAAAATATCCTCACTTGTGTTAAATTTTTAGTCTCTGCAGAAAATTAAATTTTTTATCACCTTTGTGATGTACTTCATCATTATTTCTTGTTTTTTTGTTCCTTTTAAATGTGAATAGTTGTCAATATATGCCCATTACTACATTGAAATGTCAAATGATAGTTTGAATTTATTAGGTTAAATGTTGTACTAAAATGATGGTTACGGTTACCGTTTCAACCATGTGTTTGCATACTTATATATTTGACATCATAGACTTTGGAGCAAGAAGGGTCTCTGTTGACACACATGATTTATGCCCTGTATTGATTAGCAATCAGTTTTTGGCATGTCTGTCAAAATGAAAATGTTGCTTTATTTTTCACCACCAAGAAATCTGCAATGGACAATGAGCTAATATTGTTCACTTGTTATATCCCAACAGGCAGCTGCAATTATTCCACTGGTTCCACTGTGTCAGTATGACTAAAGACCCTCTATGTAAGTCATTCCTCTCTTACTTTCCTCTTGCTAGCAGTAGATCATTAACCTTATCCTGCTGCTAGAGTTCATCTGTCACTGTCAGGTCATGTCAAGTTAAAACCGGCAAATAACATCCAACAACATACTTGTCTGTTTGAAAACACACTCACAAAAAAAACACATGATGGAGTAAATGAAAAAATGTACATAAACAGTATTTTCACTGATTTGCTTGCTGGTACTTTAATTCCGGTATGTGAACATTGTGGTTTTAACTTACTTGACCTGTTGGTGATAGCTTGTGTACCTACGGTGTGTGTCACAGTGATATTCTGGGTAAGGATTTTTATGCTGCTTTGAATTATTTGAACTGAAAATGATCAAAATAGTAGATGGACAGATTTCTATTGCAGCCGTCAAATCAAATCCAAACACAAACAACTCTTCATTATGTTCAAACTTTCTTCTGTTCGTAAATCAAATATACATACCATAACCTTGTGATAAAAAATATCCAATTATAGCACCAATTCACAAAGTCACAATGGTAATGATTTAGTTTCTTGACTGATGTGTACATACTTTATAGCGTCTTTCTTCTAGTGTTGCCATCTTTTGTATGGGTTCACTGTGACAGATATTATGATCAAATAATTTGCATGGTTTTTCTGTGAAGTTCATTTTGAGTCATGGAAAAGTTGTAATATTGGTGCTTTGTGCTAAGTGTAATCTCTTGAACTTTACTGTTATCAGAGATAAATTTTAGAGATGAAGAGAGGATGATCATAGGCTGACAACAAATGTTGGGTTTTAAAAATGCATAGTGAAGGCATCGTTCAGCACATTTGAAATACATGTTTCTTGATTTAACGTGTCCACAGAATTTTCATTATGTCCTCTCAGCTGGAAAGTGTTTGGCTAGCTCACACTCACACTTGGTTTATCAGATTTCCATGCTGAGAATGAATATTTCATCATCTGTTCATCTGTCCCTGGTGTTTTGTATGTTAAACGAAATGAAGCTTTAACGACTGTTTATTATTACATTGCCTAAGATGAATACACATCCATGTTGGAATCTCATATCAAGCCTGTGAATGGCAGTGGACTTTCCCATGAAAGCAGGGCTTCATTATAGAGGAATTTGAATGAAAACTCTCTCAAAATAAAAGTATCCCAGGGTGATGACTTGGATTAGAGTGATTGAAATAGCAAAGCTCAAGTAGCCTTTTCACCCAGTACATACCACATGGTAAGACTGTCATTTTGAAACTCTGTCTTACAGGTAATGATTATAGACTGCTGGTAGTATTAAGTTATTTGAGCAACTAAAATGAGATTATGGTGGATTATACAGTGAAAATGTCAGAAATAAGAGAAAAGTGCCACATAATGTGTTTGAAATGAAGAGAATTAAGGTACCTTTCTCAGGATACTCTGCTATACCCCAGTTTAGAAAGCATAATGTGTCACACTTATAGTACATACTGCTTCAGTGAATTCTGGTCACTGACTCAGAGACTATGCGCTGGCTTGGGATCACTTAGATATCATCAGTTGGTGGTACTACCTCATCAAACATTTTTTTAGAGTGTTTCTCCTTCTTGGGGAATCTACTATCAACAGAGCTGTTGATGCTCATTCTTGTTTTAAGATCAGATTTGTAATTCTTTTCAAGTGGAATTCTTTGAAATGTGTATCTTGGGTACCAGGAAAAAATGCGTAATGAGCAAACAAAGAAAAGAATACCTCTGGCCATAATTATATCGTCTAGAAATTTGCAGATTTGAATATTTGCCGCATGTAGGATCGATTTCAACTCTCAGACTTAGATGCAAATCTCATGATGTGTCCTCAAGTGTTTTTTCTGCAGCATAGAGGTAAATTCAAAAGTGATTCTGAAAATTCAAAAGCTGGCAAACATTGACAGGTGACCAGGGGTGAAAATGTCCCAAAAGACCAAGTAACTGGATTTTTTAATAAGAATTGGAATAGTTAGATTGTACCACACATTAGCAAATACAATATTGTAAAAGAGATTCATAGGTTAAATTTAATCTACTGCCATTTATGTTTCTGAACATGTTTGTTATTCTCACTGTGTGGTCCATTAGCCACAGTCATAAAATACCAATATAGGTTTTCTAATGATACACATGTAATGCTTCAGAATATCAACATTTTTCATGACAGCATATTCAAATTTAGAGGGCTATTTCAATGACCTTAATTATATCAGTGCCATAGATCTTTCAATATTTTCCCTGAGACATTCTCATGTGCTTCATCTTTCTGTAATTTTAAAGCTTGTTACAAGCAAACCCATTTTAATTCCAAGGTGTGATAAATCAAATATTTAAATTACTGCCTTGTTACAACCAGTCAACTCTTTCTTACAGATTGATAAGAAATTGTGATTTGGCCTATATGAAATGTGTATTTTGCATAACATTAATGTATGTAAATGAGTGGAACTGTTTGGAGTTTTTTCTCTAATTCATCAATTGTCTTCCACCATGAAAATTTGAATTCATTTTCTTTGATATATTGGTTGCACTAAATAAACTTTCAGTGAAATAATCCATCAGGAAGTCCTATGTATTTGTAAAATATTATTTCCCTGTAGTCTACACTCAATTCAGTAAGTTATTACACTGTTGTGGTTTTCTTGTGACAGCATTTCTTTTTCAATATTTTTACTTCGAATGCAATTTTTTTCCTACCCTGCCAAGTCTATTTAGATTTTCAGATTTTGAGTTTGGTGCGATAAATCAGCCCATATGTTAGGAATAATATTTATCCAACAACCATGAAATTGTGTCAGTGACTTTAATTTAAACTCCATCCGCATTACTTCAAGGACTTTCCATTAAAATTAAATAGAAAAGAAATTATTCATAATTCATTCTGCGGTCTATTATATACCACAATGGTTTAATCAAGCAAATATAATTGTAATGCAGGCTTGGAGTTTCTTATGATAACAAATCCATGTCAGGTTTTTCATTAAACTGACCTCCACTTTTCACAATCATGAGACAACATCTTGTACTGAAAAATGTATGTTTCTAAATGCCAAAATTATGCTAGTGTTTAATATTTTGTTTCCCGGAGCTACTGCTTTAAAAAAAATTATTCAAGAACGTTACCATACCATATCTGAAATCAGAAAATCATTCATCTGTTTGTAACATCAAGTACAATCGAAATGTTGTAGTACTCGTAAAGGAGAAGTTTAGTGCAGAACTAGGGGTGACATTGTTTGAATGGAAAGCTATTTAGCATGAGGTCATGTTACACAGGGAATTATGTAAAGCCTTATTGTGTAGAAGGTGTATCCCAAGGGTTTACAAGGGTATCTGAAATGGATCACTGGGCAGAGCTTGCTAAACTCCCTTTCCTGTTGTGAAAACCTATAAATAGGAAGCTATTCGTAGTAGGCACATGTACATGTAGGTATACTTGAAAGATTGTAAGTGATCATGATTGGTTAAAATTTCAGACAATTTTTTTTGTGGTTCACTGCAATTGATTTACAGAAGTAAGATAATGAATGCTACTATGCAAAAAAATATCACAAATCTAGATGCTACTGTAGCACTACTTTGCCCAATGTTACAGATACATGTACTATAAACCATGCAGCATTGATATTAGAAAACGAAAAAAAAGACAATCTAATTTGTTTCTAGAAAGAAAACTGCTATTTTCAGAAAGGTTTATGGCAAAGACAAATGACAGAATGAACTCTTAGTTTATTACAAGAAACACTGCTGGTTTGATAAATGTAGTAGAAAAATTCAAAATTGACATTTTAAAAAGGAAGTGTTTAATAAACTGACGCTTTTGTAATCTTAGAATATGATTAGACAGATAGTATTATAAATGGATGTTCTTATTGCTTTACTAATGCCACAATGAAGTTTAAGCTGTTCTTTTCAGAAACACATTGAATAAGAAATATCCTCAGGGCTGCAGGGCTTACTAGAATTGTTATTAATTCCATGTCAAATAAAATGCTGGCATAGCCATTCATGTTGCTTAAATAACTCTCAACCTGAACAAGTGAATATGAGATGGCGACCAATCTGAATCTGATACAGCACAATATAAACTAAGATTTGGTTTGTAATCTATTGTGTACATGTACAGCCCTTTACTTGCTAGTGTAAATTATACCTGTGATAGTGCTGTACATGTGTATATGTAATTTGGATATACACTATATGAACATTAATGGACATCAAATAAAGTGATTGCTTGTTTGGTAAATTGTTATGAGTGGAATAGTTTTGTCACATGGTTTGATTTATATACCACTGGACTCTTACTCCACACACTCCATGGGGGATCTCCTATTCATCCTATATTGCTATTGTGCTCTCTCTCTCTCTCTCTCTCTCTCTCTCTCTCTCTCTCTCTCTCTAACACAAATTACTTCAAGTACAAAGTAATCATATCTTTTGCTTAAGTTTTATGCATCCTACTATCTTCAGATAGTTCAGTCTGAATGTAGGATGCATGAAACTTATGTAAAACTTATGTGCATATAAAACTTTGTACTTGAAGTAATTTGTGTTATTCTTTGTATTGCTCTGCTTTCACATGTATTACTGTGTTAATTTTCCACAAGGACACCTGTACACCCACACATACATATATATACACACACACACACACACACACACACACACACACACACACACACACACACAAAGATGAGAACTCACCAAGTATGTTTGGTACCTATTACTTGAGTTTCACGCATACACGCAATCACCAGATAGGTAGTTGGCAGATTTCATTGTAGATTTTATTGTACAATAAAATCTACCTCTCTGACAATGGCGTGTATGCGTGAAACTTGAGTAATAGGTACCGACAAACATACTTGATGTGTTCTCATCTTTATTGTAATATTGCTTTGCATCCCTGCATCGAGCACTTTACCCCTCTGAGAAGATACAAACAAATTTTGGTATATATATATATATATACGATTACCCGACATGGAGAAATTCACCATCGGCTACTCCACCAAGAACATTCCTCTCCCATCAAGGAAAGATTATCTACACCGCCTCATCGAAAAGACTGAACAGTTTCTACGCAGAATACGATGGATAGCACACTTTTTCCTCCATCCCAATTCAACTTCATCTTGCAAACAGACGTACGGTTTCAAGTCCACAAAGAACCCACCCCCGATCGACGAGCTAAAAGAATTTGAAGACGGCATGCTGAATATAATACAGACGACGAAATTCAAACAAGTAAGGAACCCCTTTCTAAACAAGCTTAAAGACGATGCCAAACGTATCAAAAACGAAAGCAAACTACGAATCGCCGCCGACAAAACCACGAACTTCTACAAGATAGATCCCTCAACGAACAACGATCTGTTAGAACAAAACATAACCAAATCCTACAAAAAAGCCCACCACGCCACTACCGAAGCCATCCATATAGAGAACAAGCGCATCGCATCGAAACTAGACATCGACGACAGGATAGACGTTACAG
The DNA here is from genome assembly GCF_041260155.1 of Ptychodera flava. Classification (NCBI taxonomy): domain Eukaryota; kingdom Metazoa; phylum Hemichordata; class Enteropneusta; family Ptychoderidae; genus Ptychodera; species Ptychodera flava. Next base: position 38,680,185 of record NC_091932.1, read on the forward strand.
CCAACAAAGACGCATTTATTACGCTAAAAGACCACAAACCGAACTTTGCAAACAAACCGACCTGCAGATTGATCAACCCCACCAAATCCGAAATAGGCAAAATCAGCAAAGAGATCCTCGACCGAATAAACATGAAAATCACTGCAGCAACCAAAATAAACCAATGGAAAAACACCTCAGCTGTAGTTGAATGGTTCAAGCTTATCAAAAACAAGGCAAAATACAACTTTATCTGCTTCGACATCGAGGAATTCTACCCATCCATCAGCAAAGACCTCCTCAACAAAGCACTTGACTTCGCCTCTACCTACGACAAGATCACCACCGATGAACGAAACATCATCATCCACGCCAAAAACGCCCTCCTGATACATAAACAACAATCATGGCAGAAGAAAAACACTAAAGCATTTGACGTAACTATGGGCAGTTTTGACGGTGCAGAAACATGCGAATTGGTAGGCAGCTTCCTTCTTTCCCAGCTACAGACTAAATTCGGCAACAACATAGGACTTTACAGAGACGACGGACTAGCCATTTCAGACGCCAACCCGAGAACAACAGAACAAATCAAAAAAGAAATCTGCCGCATCTTCAAAAACAACGGGCTGAAAATCACAATCGAAGCTAACAAACAAGTTATCAACTTCCTCGATGTCACATTCAACTTAGCCGCAAATACATATCAACCCTACACGAAGCCTAATACCACACTCCAGTACGTTCACTGTGAAAGCAACCACCTATTAGCACTATAAGGAATATACCAGCCGGAATCAACAAACGCCTCTCCAACCTATCATCCGACCAAGCCTCCTTCGACCAATCTACCCCACCATATCAAAAAGCACTTGACGAGAGTGGATACCAATACACTCTACGATACGAACCGACAACCACAAACAAAAGAAGAAACAGGCAAAGAAACAACATCATCTGGTACAACCCACCATTTAGCAAAAATGTAAGCACCAACATCGGACAGAGATTCCTTTCCTTAGTAGACAAATGTTTTCCGGTAAATCACAAGCTCAGAAAAATATTCAACAGAAACACCATAAAGATCAGCTACAGCACCATGAACAACACGAAGCAGATTATCGACAGCCACAACAAACGCATTTTGAGGCCTCAAAGCAACAACAATACCACTGAGACCAATAACAGCAAGACATGCAACTGCCGGCAAAAAGACACATGCCCACTCGACGGTAACTGCCTTCAAGCCTCCATCGTCTACCAAGCCACAGTCACACGGTCAGACAACAACACCTCCGAAACGTACGTTGGGCTTACAGAGAACAACTTCAAGACAAGATACAGAAACCACATCACATCATTCCGACATGAACGCTCCAGAAACTCCACCGAACTCAGTAAACACATTTGGACGCTAAAGAACAACAATATCACGCACACTATCTCATGGAAGGTCCTAGCCAAAGCCAAGCCATATGACAGTACTAACAAGCGGTGCAACCTTTGTTTAACAGAAAAATTTATTATCATCCGCCATCCAGAATGTTCCACACTCAATAAAAGAAATGAACTTGTGTCATCATGCCGTCACAGAAGCAAGACATTGTTATGCAATAACTAGTAACTCCCGGTATATCCATCGAAGTAAATCAGTCCTCTCCGTAAACATGAATATTCATAGCAGCAGCAATATATTGTTATGCAACAACTGTCAATCTCAACCAAAATTCCACCACCTGTGTAACCAGCGATGTTTAGCCCATGTAGATTCACTCCAGTCTAGTCTCCTGATGAGTGAGTTCGCGACTCACGAAACAACGTTGTAGAGATGACATTGTAAAATCAATTCTCCAGCATCCCTTATATATATATATATATATATATATATAATATATATATATATATATATATATATATATATATATATAATATATATATATATATATATATATATATATATATATATATATATATATATATATATATATATATACACCAATATATATATATATATATATATATATATATATTATATATATATATATATATATATATATATATATATATATATATATATATATATACCCCTTACGCTATAAGTACAGTGTATGTATGTACATGTACATATGTGTGTGAGAGATCATTTTGTCAGCTTACTACAAAATGCTATATTTTAATATACATGTAGTGTACCCATCAGCTGATCACGATTCAACTCTTGTATTCATGAAACAATAAATCAAGCACATAACAAAAATAATAAATCTGTCAACAGTGGGTCAGATTCTATGATTGCTTTCTCATAGCGGCCTAGAGAGATGAGTCACAGAAGCCTTCACTGTAGGATTTGTATGATATTGAAATTTCCTCAACCCCAGATCACAGGGCATTTTTTTCCCAAAATTTTTGGGGAAACACTTCAATTTTATAGATTTGTAGCCGTAATTGATAAATTTAATTCAAGGTGGGAAGACAAATCCTAAATTCAGCAAAGCAGTTGATTCTCTTTTTAGAGTGGCTGGTTTCTAGAATTTCTGAAACTGAATTTTGCTAATATTTAATTAAATTTACGTTTTCCACCTTGAGCCTGGTGAGGACAAGCATTCATAATCTCCTCATCAATTGAGTCAATGAAGGTCTCAGAGGTTGGTGAAATTTTGAGTTGAAATATGTTTCTGATGTTTCATATTTTTTATTTTCATGGGCAAGTATTTGTACAAAATTGTCATCTCTATTGTGGACAGGTGTACCAATATGTATGGTATGGGACTACATTTTAATTTTTCTGTTCCATTTTCCAAAAAGATACATTTAAAATTGTGAATAAATAACAAACACTATAGTATCATTATCAGCACTCAATCTTTGATGTATTAAAATCAGTCTTTTTTTGTACTGGTAATTTTTTAACATGTGCAGTTAGTATAAGTATGGGACAGTACATCCGAAATAGTGACACCAAGTTTGAATATCATATCAAAAACATTGAAAAATTCGCTGTATTTATAAAACCTGGAATATTATGACGTTGGCTTTCAGTTTTATATTATTTACCTTAATATTGGCAGCATAATCCAAATAAATGCATTTGCAGTGCATTTCTCAACCATATTCTGACAAATTATTAATAATCAGATATTTTATTCTTTGAGTGTAGCAATGGCTCCATCTACTTCTTTTGTGCTTAACATGTCCACATTAAGGTTAATGTTGCGCATAATGAATTATTTACGCACTTATAATATTTCTTCATTAAATATTAGAATTATTGATCATGCAAAGTTGTATTTGTTAATTGCAAATCAGTTTTGGACATGTTTATCAGTTTCTTGTTTGTCTCCTATGGGAGAATTTTTTTTTGGGGGGGGCAGGAAGTTTGACAAGCAGTTACTTTATGAATTTAAGAGTATTTTTAATATGTTTATGTGTATCAGCAACCTCAGTTTTTCTCCTGAGAAAATTTATAAACAGAAATAATGAGTCTTGTACAACTTGTACGAGGCTGTAAATTTAGAATGTTTAGGAAAACAGCATTTATATCGTTGTATTTGCATTTCAATGTGTTCCTGAGGATCTATCCGTTGGAGGTATCCATATGCTCACATTGGCAGCTCTCAATGCAGCTTATTCTAAACCCACTAAAAGGTGATAGTGTACTGTATTCACATGTGATCACATGTGGTGCATATGTTCGTTTGCTTGTCTACTTTCTCTCTCCAGCAGATGTCAGATCACAGAAAGAAACAACCGTAATCTCTGTTTATAAGGCAAAGCAAATAGACATTTAGCCCAGAGGGGGTGGAAAATACAATCCACTGTGGCAACAGCAGACACAAGTCTTTATAAAACTGGATTTGATGATTTTTCAGGGTGTGAAGACTGTGGCAAGTCACAACCGGGAGAATGTTCAATTCATGGACCTTTGATAAAAGTGAAGGATAAGGTGATCCCCAGCCATGCCAGACTTACTATACCACACTACTTAGCACTTAAAGAAATCGAACTCCGAGCCGGCAACCAACAGAGTAAGTATAGAGCCTTTATCCACTTCAGTTCATTCTCCTGACAATTATTTACTGCCTGACATTTTGCAGTCTCCATTAAAACAAGTCCTCCCTTAACAAGAAAAGTACATCAGCCATGGAGTGGTTTTTCAGCCATTCTGATGACTAAACTAGACCTTATCAAATTTGTGTAAAGTGTTCAATTGGGCACAGGAAATCTTGAAGGCCACGCAGATATGAGTAAATAGGAATGGTAAATTTATTGTTGAATAGATGAAAAACTCTACTGGAGACATAATTTGTAAATGTGTGATTGAATGTGATAAGTGCCTTTCTATAGCAGCAATTTTAGTTTGCTTGCAATATTTAAACTCGTCAAGTAAATAAAAAAATCAGTACATTTACAACCTAGCTAGTAAGAAATTCTGCATTTTATCCAGATCTTCAAAGTGTTCACAATAATAGATTTTCCTGTGATAAGGACAATTCTTAGAGAAGGAATTATCGAAAGGCTTTGCTGTGAAGTGCAAAATTTTTGCTTGAGTAATTTTTTCCCAGACATTTAAAAGGGAACTGTGTAAAACTCTGTGACCAATGACTTTACAGTTTTTCGTTTTTCTAAAGAAAGTCTTTATTCATAATGAAGATGAAGCCCTAAATTTTGGGTACATTGAAACCACACCTTGAAGACACTTCTTTAATCATATCACCTTACTGTTAGAGAGTAATTTGTTTAGCCAACATCACAAATAAATGGAAATTTATGGTCCCTGTCTATTACGGACACATTTATAGTAAAGATAGAGTTTGTCCTTGATCAACCAGTATTAATGTATTTTGACAAAAATAAAAATGAGAAAGTGACAAAGATTTATGATTTGCTCATTGTTACTCTCTCATGATTTTCATTTATATTGGAGCTGATGCCCTTCCTACCTCCATAGTTGAACTGACTATACTTGCCTATTTTGTACAACACTCAGTAAAGAATTTCTATTTCTGGAATGTCTCCCCGATACATTATGATGAAGGACAACTCAATAATGTCCAAATTTATACTCCAAGAGCTTTCATTTACCATCATCAAATACAGCTTAAAATATAATTGCAATAATAAGTTACGATGCAAAAATACTCGCTAACGATAGTTCACAACCCGCTGACAAGTTTGTTCTCTCAATTTGTTTAAAAAAGGCGAACTGTTGTGAATGATGATCGGTTACGAGTACAAGTGACCATGACCTTGAACTTGGAAGGGATTCATAGATTCAACTTAACGATATTGAGTTCCTAGGTTCATTCATTTATCTTCTATCCAGAAATGAAATTGAAAAGCTTGCTGTGATCTTTCCAATATCGCCATCACTGATCTGTCTGTTCCATTTTCATTTTATGGTCTTTCAACTGTCAAATCGATAAATAAGACTATCAAATATTATTACCTATATATTTCTTCTACTGCAAATTTCTATTCTGGCATTAGGGTTCTTTCAACCAAATTTCATATAGTGCCATTTTGATGTCAAACAGCGTCAAGTATATGAACAAAAATTGATGCAGTCTGGATGGATGGACGGGGCTATATTTTTTCTAAGGAGTTTTATTATGCAAAAAATGTGTTTTATCCCTTTCTGATGGTAGATTTGTTTTCAGAAGAAATCTGATCTTGATGAATGACACTTACAAGAATAGTAAATAGCATTAGCTTTGCCAAATGGCATCTTCAATTATGTTGTACAGAACAAGTCAGCTATCTGTGATATTTCCGAGCCTCTGCTAATCCAGACCTAGTTTCATAGAAATGCTTTACACATGTATTTATAATTTAGAACAATGTCAAACAGGAATATCACAGATGGTAGCTACACTCATAGCAATGTTGTATTATTGCCATTCTCCCACTAATCAAATGAAATGACCAAAAAAAAAATCCCCTACCAGGAGTTAATTCTGTTCTTAAGAAACTGTAATTCAATACTTTTTATTATTTTATTTATGGCTGTATCTGTCCAACCGTAAATACCAAAGGCAAATTCAAATCTTACAATTCATGCTTTCAAATAAATCTTTGGCAGGATTATATTTGACAATAAAAAAATTCCATTTAGAAACGGCTAAGGCTTTGTGAAGAACATACGAATATCATGGCTTTGATACTTGTATCACACACATGAATTAATGGTACCCTTTATGAAACAAAATGACGTTCAATATTTGATAAGGGCTGACTGCAGGGGTTAATTGGAGTAAGAATTTCAAATATCATAAAGTGCCAGTGTTTGTGCATGCAAGTGATGGGTTTTGTTATAGATTAACCTGAAGGGAAATGAAATATAACACAATGGCCACAATTATTCCGTAGTGTATCCTGAGCTGTCAAAATGGTCAAGGGCACTCAGAATTAACATTCAGTACATTTTTCATGGGCATCGAAGAATTTGTGAGAAAAATTTGGATTTATGCAATTCAAGTAACTCATATTAACCCTTTGAGCGCCAAAGTCAAGTTTTGTCCCCTTTATAAAAATACCCCAGTCAGTTTCTTTCCAGATTTTTGCCAAAATTTTGATAAAAATCTGTAGCCAATGAAATGTGATGTCCATTTGGTCCAAAATTATCAAATAAATCACAGAAAAATTCATAAACATCGGTGAAATGTTGCACTAAAATTTTGGTGGGAAAAATTACAGCACTTAGTGCCACTCTTTGAAACACAGACATTTTAGTAGTAAACTGTATAAAGAATATATAAAAAGATACACAATAGTGTATGTAAGATTTTTCATCAGTACCTTCTTTAATATTGATTCTTGAATTGTAGAGACATCTTATCATCTTTTTAATTTTGTTATTATGACATTTTATCATTTTAAACATTTTAAGCACTAAAATATGCTAATTGATTGAATTCAGAGCTTTGCTCTCATATTTCATTGTTAGATCCATACCATTATTCATAATATCTACTGTGTAATATATGCTGTTATAGTACGGATATGCTATGCAAGCAGGATATGGGAAGAGATATGTCCACCAACTGCTTCTATTTTAAGCAAAAGATGGTCACTATCAGCCTTTTTACCCCTCCACCCCCATTTAGCCATAAGTAGGTCCAACCATCATATAGAAAACTATGGAGATGGATCAAAGTCTGGTGTACAAAGGTTAAAGTATTCCTAGTTGTAGTTATTTAGAATCAGTTATGAATGGAACAAACAAGGTTTCTAAATTTGCTGAGTTCAAATATCTTAAGATCAGGAGAGAAATTTTATAAAGCGTGCCATTAATTATTAAGTGGAATTTCTGTACTATTGAGTTATGACATATGGAACTGCTGGCTGATTGGTTGAATTTTAGCTCAGTGATGGCTCTCTGAGCTATCTCCAACCCATGTAGGAGATCTGGCGTACTTTGGCTCAGAAAGTTGACAACATATACTGTATAACACAGCAAATATATATCCACTGAGGCAAGGAAACACATTCACTGTGTTCAGGAGAATTAAAGGAGAAAGAAACATTGCAATAAATAGGTTAACAAGTACAATACATGCTCAGAGCTCTTTCAAAGTCATTCATCTGAAAAAATGATGTACTTTTGGACATCTGTTCAAGATAAACACTGGCCAAGAAAAAATTTTCTCTTTAATATATCAAAATCAGGGCAGATGACCTGAATCAACATTTGTTATGGTTGCCAGTGTTTTCCACAGCTTGGAAAAAACAGAGGGGCAGCCGGTTTATGAAACAATACATAATTTGCATATTCATTAGTTATGAAAATATGTTTATTAATATATGAATAGACTGCTGGAAAAGCAGCAGGGTGGCCCACCTCTTAAAATCCCTTGTTGAAATCCTTGGTTTCATAAAAAGAAAGCAGACTTTTTAGTGGAGGACATCTTTCTGACATTTCTGCATGCCCAGATGTTTTCCGTATCAGTACCATAGCCTAGATCTTTTTTGATGTCATCCCTCAAAGGTCATTCCTTTTGTTTCTGTGTATTCAGTTTTAGGTATCTATGCCAGGAAGCTGATACAGAAAAGGACCCAGTTTGGTCCGTTTTTAGCACCAAGGATACCCAAGTTTGAAAGCAGATCAGACAACTCAAAGTTGGAGTTTAAGGTGAGTGTTGCAGTCAGTATTCATTGTTGCATCACCGGGATTTATAGAAGTTATACTAGACTTATTATTTAGTGGCAGTAGTTGTACTTCTAAGAGGAATTGGCTGTCTCGACTTGGCAGTGTGTCTCATTGCTCATTTGAATAGCAATGCATCTCACTTTCCAAGAAATGTTTGAAGTTGAAAGAGAACTTGTTGTGCTGTGGTCAGACTGACAAGATGAATCCACACAAGCCAAAAAGTGTGAAAAATATGAGTGTGCAAAAAATGTCCCCAAGGCACATTCTACCTGAATGATTCCTTTAGCATTGAAAGTAACAGATGATACACTTTTACAAACTTGCCTTCCAGATATTTTCATTCAAAAGGATTACCAGTTCTCAAATTCCTTTTTCGCCATTGTCACAGAACAACGAACTAGCTGGATCTCTCTTACATATTGAAATATGTAAAACATATTGCAACAAAGCAAACATACAAAAATGTAGATCCTAGCACATTATTTCAGATTTTTTAATATCCGATTTCTGTGTACAATATATTGTCTGGCTTTTCAATACTTACATAATAGTGTTTCCCTTTCAGCTCTTCCACAATGGTTTAGAGCCATTGATACTTGATACTTCCAGTGAAGACATGTGTAATTGGATGATGTTTGTCAGACAAGCTTCCAGTATTGATGACCAGAATGTTGTAGCCTATCAACACAAAAATGACATTTACTTTACTACAGTTAAGGTACGATTGTTACGTCAGAAAGATCACCCGGAAAGATTTATTTTCCATGTCGTGTTCCAGATCCCTGTTATTTCATATCAACCTACTGCCCTCCATACTGTACATCACCTTTGATGTTTGCAATATTTGTAACCAACTTTTTAATCAACTTGACCTTATGGTGAATTATATTACAACTTATCAATACCAGTGGACGTCATACCCTCAGATTATTACTGATAATGTATTTGATTATCTGTATTGTGGCCCAAGATGTATTTTCTATGTCTACAAATTCACTGGTATTGCCAAAACTATAACATAATAGCAATACTGTAGCCCCTCCCGACCCACAAAGGACTCAAGCAAACTGTGCACTGCATAATTAATTACTCCACTTCGCCTGGTACATTATGTTGTGCAAAGTTTCCTTTCTTCCAGTGTGGTCTTGGAGGGGATTATATTATTGTTGCATACATTGCATATTGCAAATATGAATGTGGCATATGTCAAGGGTTAATAGAACTTTACAAATTAGAGCTAAAATAAACCCAGTGTCTTCTTTCAGACAGTTGACGATACAGCAGTGTCATTGCTAAGTTTAGGTCGTGACTTGAAGTGTAGATATTTCATTTCTCAGTTGTCCCCCTGAAGGGAATGTAAGTTGGTCTCCCCTCTGTTTTTCCAAGCTGTGGAGAACACTGTATTCCGCTCACAGAGCTCACACCTGTACACCAGCAAAGAAAAGTTTTACAAACCCAATAACTTTATGTCCTCTTCTCAGCCTATCCCTCCACACAGTGAATTGAAAGTCTGGTACGCAGCAGAGTATGCTAAGATGATGAGCTCTGATACGTTGGAGAAGCCATGTAAGTTATCGCCTCGTCTCAGTCAACTACAACAAATCCTATCAGGTATACTTCAAACTTTATTCAATTATTTTGTCCTGGCTAAGGTGAAGGACTTCAAGATTTGAGATCAGCTCATGATTTTAAAAGTTCTCTACAGTCACAATAAATTTCCTGATCCTCAGTACACACTTCAGAAAATTTATCAATTGGGAAGAGTGTTTTGCTACTACAACAGTTTTGTATTTGGAAGTTCAAACTTTTCATGGCAATGAGACTTCACATTTTATGGAACAATATTTGTGTCGACGTTGAAAAACGAAAGTCAATAAAATCTGATGTGACTCTGAGAACTACCGCTGTAACAGTGCAGAATATGCTATCAATGATTGAGTTATGAAACAAAATCCTGTATCCTCTTCACCTTAGTTGGCCATTGCAACCATTTACAATAGGCTGAACTACATGTAAAATGTAACAATCACAGAAAAAAGATTATGCCATAGTAATCATTTACGGCAACTTACTATCATGCTCTTATTTTTGTACGAAAGAATTTTTATATCAGGTACAAATAGTAATGTATTGTTTCCATAGCAGTGAGCAATAATTAGTTTACTCTGACATCTGCTATGGACATCTTTGATGATCCTACCCATATTGACTTACTATTGTCCTGTCAGAGTTTCTTCAAAGCTGCTTTGCATATCAAAATTTGCTGTTTTTCAAGGGTGCTTATCACTTAGGATTTATAGCATGCAATTAAACCAGTCCTCACTGATACTTTTCTGTGAAGGACTGATTGTTCAAGCATGTCCAGTACATAAAAGTAATGTTGAGATATGAGCACTAGTCGTCCATTTATCTTAACCACACAAACTGTGTTCATGAAAAGCCATATCATTAGATGGTCAAAATATGTAATGTAGAGATCTTTATAAAGTTTTAATATTTTGTCTGCTGCTCTGACACACACATAAATTGTCACATGCCGGCAATTTCTGACAGAAAGTCACACTTTCTTAACCCAAGATACGATCCAGTTCAGTTTCTGTAAATGCAAGGTCTACATGCATCATTGGAGCAGTTCAAATTAATATGACTGTCCACCCAAGCAAGTCAAATGTATTAGTCCCAAAGAAAAGGTTTTCATATTTGTGTAACTCTGACAGGATACTTGAACCAGTTCAATTTAGTTCAATCAAATTGTGTTTGCTTGAACAGTGATGCAAGTCAAACTGAACATCCTTTAAGTTTGTTAGCTAAGTAGACACAGAAAGGTGTACCATAAATCAATATATGTGAAATTTTGACCTTAATATTCTGCATTGTCATGTACAAACGCATGATGTAGAGTACTTCTTAGGTAATTGACAGGAGACATTCATATGCCTTGTTGTCAATTTGACAATCTCCCCCACTTCACACGAACACGTCAGTTTCATGCAGTGCATATTTCATATTTCAGGTGATCCACTCCCGGAACAGATACTTCTACAAAGTCCGCCTCCACTTCCAGCTGTAACCACGGCAACATTTACCACCCTAACGACACCCCTATTTACCAAAGAAATCAAAGAGGTAAGCAAATCTTGCTGTTTTTGTCACGTGAATGTATGGGTGTTTTATAATCCACAGAGAATGCCAGAGTCTTGTAGTTTATGGTAAGATTTTATATAGCCAGGTTAAGTAACAGTGTGTGCAGCAAAGGTACACGGAACATACGTACAATTGTTGCGTTCTTCATGTTGTTTTCTAGACTCAAAATACACCTACATATATGCGTTTGATGAAGCCAGCCAACATATTCCTTGACAACACTTCGAAAATCTCATTTTGCAAGGGAAGGTCACCTTCACAAATTTGCAAATAAATGGAAAATGTCTCTTGTTTTGTGTATTTGAAATTAAGGAGGACTACCATCCTAAATATTGGTAGATTTAGGAACAAGTTTGAGTCAGAATGCCTTGTTACTTATTTGCGCATAAATCTACTCAAATTTTGACAACACAAAAGACCAATGGTCAATGGATCTTTCAGATTTCAAATTGTCATTTCCATGCATTTCTTTCTCAAACCTGTGATAGTCATGGTCCAATATAAGCCAAACACAGTGTGCAATGAATATGTGGAACTAATTTTGTTGAACAATTATTAAAGGTACTGTGAACAAGGTTAGCTAAGTCCAAAATGACCTGATTGTTGATGTTCCCTTTTCAAGCAGAATCTGAATGGAGCAGAGACCAACTCTACCACATCAAATGGCAGCTCAGACCCATGGAAGTGTTCAAATTGTAACCATGTCTTCAGCACGTTTGCGCTGCTGGAGGAACACGTGTGCGAGTCCAAACCTACCAAGAAGCGGGGCCGCAGACCCAAACGGGGGAAAAATTCAGCGCTTCTTCAACGCATGGAGAAGAAGAAAGAAACCAAGTTGAAGAAAACGAAAGGTAAGGTGTCAAGAATGATAACGGAGAGAAAGACGTACTGCTGCGAATTCTGCGGAAAGGTTTTCCTCAATCCTGAGAAGTTGAAGACGCACTCGTATAACCACACGGGAGAGAGACCGTTCCAGTGTGCTCACACGGACTGTAAGAAAGCATTTGTATCCAAGTACAAACTCATGAGGCACATGGCGACGCACTCTCCCCTTAAGGTTCACACATGTACTTACTGTGATAAGAAGTTCCATCGGAAGGATCATCTTAAAAACCACCTGCACACCCATGACCCGAACAAGGTGTCATTCAACTGCAAAGAGTGCGGTAAAGTGTACAACACAAAGCCAGGGTTCCGTAAACACATAGCACTACATGCGGCTGCTGCCGGGGATCTCACGTGTAAGATCTGCAACAAAGATTTTGAGAGTACCGATATCCTTTTAGAGCACATCAAAGTGCATTCAGGGAAATCCAACGGGGTTAAAGAAAAGAAACACAAGTGCGAGCACTGCGAGAGGCGGTTCTACACCAGAAAGGACGTCAGGCGGCACCTGGTCGTGCACACCGGCAGGAAGGACTTCTTGTGTCAAGTGTGCGGGCAGCGGTTCGGCCGAAAAGATCACCTGGTGCGACACAGTAGGAAGAGTCACAGCGGTGACGCCAGCAAGAATCGGTTAACGCCCGTGCAGGTCCAGCAAATGCAGCAGGCCTTGCTTCCCATCACTGCCAACGACACGCCACTGCTACAAACGCAACTGCCACCTCCCCCGCCACAGCAACCCACACTGCAACAAATACAACCTCAGCAGCAACAAATCCAACTACAGCTACAGCCACTGCCAATCAAGATACCCCCTCCCCCACCCAAGCTCATCAATAAGCTGCTTCAGTCCCCCAACTCAAACATCACCTCCTTTCCCAACACAACTCTTGTTTACACACAGACCAAAGCCAGGCCCCCGACAAAAGCTGCAACAAAAGTCTACGACATCAAACCTCCGGTCACGCCACCAAAAGTAGCCCTGGAGGTTTCTGTTGAGACAACCAACAACTTAGAAGAAAACAAGGGGCCTGCAGTGATCACTGAACCAGTAAATGCCAGCACCGTAGATTTGGGTCAGCTTCTTGGCTTTCTGCCCTTAAATCCACCTGTAACCAGCACGCAGCTGCAAGACCCCTCACCCCCGCCTTTAGCCCCGACAACTGTCATGTCGCACCCTGCCACACTAACGCTCACCACGCAGCCGACAAATATACAGAGCAACGGACCAAGCAGTCCAGACGGCGGGTTACAGAGACTGCAGAACGCAACACTGACCCAGATTGCATTCTCCAGTCCTCTCACACAGTCCCTACCCAGATTTCACCAGGCATTCCAATAGGAAATACCTTTGTATTGCATTATCCCTTAGATAACTGCCAATTGCAATCTGTAAAAAAAATATTTAAAAAACTGAAGAAAAGACGCAAATGATGTGAATGAAAGTCTGGATATAAATTCAAAAACAGAGAAAGTTTATGTGGAAAGTGCAATTTGTGAATTTGTCTAATGAGGTATGCGTACATGAAGCTCAGTAATGTTTGTACATTCATTCTTCATGTACTGTGAACAATTTGTGTTTTTTTGAAAAAAAATAGTCCCAGAGACACCGCTGTTAACTACCTCATTTTGTTTTATTGTGCATGGCAATCAACTCTCAAAAATATTTAACCCTCAATACTTGAATGTACTTGTTGGATAGCAAACAGGTCTCACCTAAGTTATGAGCGCCCTCACACTACCAAACATTGGGTATCAAACCCAACGAGCAGGCCTGTCATTCTAATACTTAGATCTTGTTTATACAGCCAACACATCAAACTGAAACTTTGTGACTTTTTTGTCCTGTCTTAGATGTTTCTTTTGTAGAATCCAGATAGTTGACTCATGTTTTTTGAAGTGATCGTCAGGGATAGTATATTTGACACGTCGTTGCAATCATGTTTTTTGTGAAATGTCTACAGTGTAAAATCAGGGATAGTCTGAATGTAACATAGGCTAGATGGAAAGTAGCTGTGTATATATATAATATGTAGAAATTAGCAATGTAACACAATGGATGTGTTTTTTCTTTGCCGAACTTGAGTGGTGCTGTTTATGTCTGCCAGTGACGTCAACACTTAGTAGTGTTCTGTGCTTAATATGTAGTGAATGCACCTGGCATTCCATCAGAAATGTAGATGGCCAAACTAGCTAGCATTCCTTAGGGTCTCGAGGTGATCTTGAGAAAGATTATCTCCTTGATACATCTCATTGTGTTGGTCTGTGAACTGAACGCCATAGCAGACAATAATGCTGTGAACATTTCTCTAGTATGCAATAGCGCCCTCTATTGACTTCCAGTCCAACTTGACCTCTGTTGACATCATACTTCAGTTGTGACAGTCAGCCTGCTCGCATGTGTAAGCATCGTTGAGGTCGGACCAGGTGACTTTGTTTTGAAGAGGTTGTAGATCAGCTGATCACGATGGTTGCTAGTCAGTAAACCAAACGAAACCTTCGAAACTTGCCCAAGCATTGCTGTGGTGTTCAAGAGAAAACGTGAAATCATGTTGCTATTGTGAATTTTTAAAAAACAAAAACAAAAAATACAATGTATCTGTATCTAACTTATAAACATCCTAATATATTATGTAAAATATGAGCTTTACTACGTGTATAGTAATTAGATGTTTCAAAACTCTGACAAAAGTAGCCACCTACAGTTTCCCTGTGGATTTCTCTGGTAATTCGTAACTTTTGCGAAAAAAAAATCACCATCTCTTGTTAGTCTGGAGTTTTTAGCTGCCATGTTCCACAGTGGTGTACAGACCTGTATGTATAGACATTTTCTAAATTGATCTTAAAAAAAGTGAATTAATTCCTAGTACATTTTCAGTGTTTCACAAATTTTTGAATTTTCAAAACGTGTCGTTTTGATTTAGAAACTTAGTTTTGTTATGACTGTTATTGTTATTCTAAAGTAATATAAACCCAACAAAGAATTTTATTACTATTATAATGTATAATAAAAGTATTTCAATACAATTTTTTATTATTAATATTTTAGAAAACTTAAGTTACTTATGTTTGCTTTTTGTAAAGTATTTATTTTTCTTTTTTCACTTTATTTGTTCAAGTTACGTTTGAAGAAAGTGCAAGTGTTTTTTCCACATTTGTAGTTTAATTTTTGTACCAATGAATTCAACCATGAATTGTCCATTTTCATTGCCAAGTGTAATTTCCTCAGCCGCAACTTCAGCATTTTTGAAATTACCTATTTTTGTGCTATTTATTTAGTGGCTGGTTTCTTTTACCCATTTCTTGTCAGGGTAGGTGCCAATATAATTTCAGGAGTGCTTGCCCTTGGAAATCAGAAGCAACCACCCCACCTAAAGTGGACTGGTCATGCTTGCCCCTCTGGATTAGACCTGATACCCCTCCAACTGTAATTGAGTGGTCCAATGAAAAGTCACTCATCTAGGTGGGATGGTTGGGTTCTGGTATCTGTAATAGTTTGCTGACTAACTTTTCAATGTTTGTGGTGCAATATTGTGAGTACAAACAACCACTTTTTTATTGAGATTAGTAGTACTCTGTAACTTGCTCTATGCAAGTCGTTCTGTCCAAGCCGTTTGCACAGTCTTTGAATGTGAAGCCTGTCATGATACAAGGTAGTCCTAAGTCCAGTCTTTGAAATACCCCAGCAACTTGAAAGTGGTCAATTTTCCTCAGAAAAAAGCTTCCTAGCATTTAGGCTAATGCCCTGAAATAAAGATCACTTTTATTCCTGTTTCACATTCTTAGTCTTGAGAGCCTCATGGGGGAAACCTCTAATTTACTTTATAATGCCAGCCTGCCACAGAAAATATAGCCTTCTTAAAGTAACAACTTGTGAATATGACAGCATTTAATGAATTATGCATTTATTTACTCGTGGTGAAACAAAATTTCATCTTCAAAGGAAGACTAGTTTTGCCAATGGCTTCTAAGCATACATAATACATTGAAACTGAAAGCTTCTTTGAAAAGTTATTTCAAGTGGCACTGAAAATCAATGCAGCAAGTTAGGTAAATGTGACCATTTTTGTTATCGGCCTTTCGGTCAATGCTTTGATCAGCTATAAAAAAACATTTCCTGCGTGTGCAGATATGTACAACTCTGCAATTTGCCCTCTATGCAATATATTTAATTATACTACAATTTTAAGGTATTTAATATAGATGAGAATTATTTCCATTCATGTAGAGATAGTATCCGCACACTTTACTTCATTTCAAAACTGGTTGGATTTTCACAAAGTTGACTGACTATCTATGCACAATTTCAACAAGTTGATAAGGAGTCAATCACATCAGTTAGCAAAGAGTGGACTAATTTCCTGGTTTATATAGCTTTCTGACCTCAGATGTCTTGAAATTGATTGAAAAACTGATTTTTCATGCCTACAACGTGCCTTTAGTTTCCTCTATCCAACTCAATTCTTATTGTGCAATTTTTCATCGCAGCCTGCCATCTTGCCGTAGCTCCATCTTCTAATCACACAACAGTATGAACATCTCACAATAGTTTATTTCAAGGGGGAAGTTCACCAAGGCTGATTTTTACATACGGTATGTGCTGGCTTTGGGGTCACTTATTCTGGAATTAAAGCCATTTTCACCATTGATAAAAGTGCAATTTTGTACAAAAATGAATAAAAATAGTGTTGGAAGTTGCAGTTTAGGGCTTCATCAACTTGATGTATTTTGAATCTAGGTAAAATAGTGCCAAACCAATGTCAAACATTGTTTATGTGATGCAAATACACATAGCCTGGTGTGAACATGAGTGGACAATGGCATACCTATCGGAAGATGGTCCCTGCCATGTCCATGATGAAAGTGCCAAGCTTGGCCCTTTTTTTGCATGACTCAAAATACATTAAGTTGATGAGGCCCTAAACTGCGACTTCTGCCACTCTTTTTGTCCGTTTTTGTAAAAAATCACAAATGGTTGTTACAGAATAAGCAACCCCAAAGCTTGCACATATGAAAAAATAAGCCTTGATGAACTTTCCTTTTAAGAAATCTCTAGAACCAAGAAAGAAAGGAGTCTAAATAATGTACACTGCTAGCTAACAGAAATCAAAGCAACTCAGAGGCAGTGTGTAAACTCAGGGGACATGGATAATGAAATGCTGCTTATGACAAACGAAACCCATCACAGTTTTGGGATTACTATTATTTTTTTCGGAAATTGACATGATATGTTCCACAGTTAACACCATGGAAAGAGTACGGTATATATACAGTATGTATACAGTATCACTGTGAACATTTTTTAAACTTTAATTTTGAAAAAGATGTTAGCTGCTTAAACTTCCAACAACCTGTGTCAGCAATTTTAATCTATAATGTAAGTTCAAATCATGATTTGTTCATTGAAGTTTTACATTTTTAAAATGAAGGGTTTCGAAGTGAAACACAGTGAGTTTCTTTTGCCATGCACAAGTTTCAATTATCCATGATCCCTTACTTAGTCATAGCTAATAGACTGTTCCACATAAGAGGGCAATCTTTACCGATGTGGTAAGCTAATGCGGTAGAAGAATTCTCACAGATCCAGAGAGATGGATTCTCAGTTCCATACATTTAATGTAATTTTTACAAAATTCTTACAAATCCACAGAGGCAATTCAAAATTCCATACATTTAATGTAATTTTTAGCAAATTATGCATGTATACATTCACCTGTCTTTCATTTGGCTTGTGATTGGTTGCTTTCTGTATTGGGGAGAGCCAATCAGAATGCGGAATCCGGATCCCATGATGTCATCACAGTTGTTGTAGATTTACTGCTATATCAATAGTGTGTGCTTTTGACTTGTGTAACTGGAAATCTAAGACTTGATCTCACATTAACTAGTGTATCTTGTGGACAAATAGGTGTACTTTGTATCATGACAGGTGCTGAAATGTATAGTTCTGTAATAATAGTTCTTTTGTGTCTGTTGATCAGAATGTCAATTTCTTGTCATGTGATAATCTTTTGTGTGAATGACCGTATTTCTCGGAAAAAAAAAACTGACCTTTTTTGTGTAGGTGGTAAACTTGAACTTTGACCCTAGTGATTGAGTACTATGTATCTTTTAAAACTAGAAATAAATGGCAGGCCCCCTCAGTGTTTTTGGGGGCGCTGTACCATGTCATTGCAATAATGAAATCTTCCAGTCGTTTTAAAAATTTCAATTACTATAAATGATAGTGTGTGAAATGTAATACTTAGAAATTTTAAAAAGAAATTTTTGCAGAATTTTGTTTTTTCTGGCATGAAAAATTATATGCATTGGACTTGACAACAGCCGGTTGGTTGGATTTGTCCGTGGGTTCAAATCACTGGACAAATTAGAAATGATTTAACCTTTTCACCACCATGGTTTGGCCCAAACCCATTGTTATCAATGGTGAGTGTGGACCTCTTTACTGGGACTTGGGGTGAGCAGGTTAAAGATGGATGTAGTGTAATCACATATGTGCTGTAATTTTAGGTCTATGATTTTTACCATGAAATGCAGTGAAAAATTCTGATTTATTTTCAATTGAGGAAAAGAGATGAGAACTGGATAAGCCATTCTTCCCATTTCTCTGTGAAAGAAGTTCAACATTTCCGCCAAAAACACAGGAATCAGGCCCTGCTATGGTGGTGAAAGCGTTACATGCTAATTTGATTCTTACATGTAGTCAATCACAACTCATGAATAAAATCCATTACCAGTGTAATTACAGTCAACATCTCAATTTTACAATGAATGTTAACCCAGTAAAGTAGCTTTTATCAAGATGAAATTTTTATTTATTCAAGCAGACATCATGTAAAATTTGGAAATTAGCCAGTTGGTTCAAGTCCATTGCATAAAATGAAATTCTTTTATATTACATAGATTTGATTGCATAGAATACGCTTGTAATAACTTTGAATTCTTAGTGATATTTCTACTTCCCTCCTATTTCAAGATCTGTGTGGTTGTGTTATTCATCTGGGGATCCACTTTCATGGTTTCAAACAGCCAGTATTTTCTTGTCAACACAATATGAAATGTCAGCTGTTCACTTTCATCGCCAAGGTTTCCAGTGTGATTGTACATTTGTCTTAATTGCACTTTGGTCAACCGAGGTTTTCTTTGAGAATGTGTGGTTCTGAAAAATACATGCTATTTCCCTACACGGGGGTGACGTGACTTGCAAATAACTTGTGCATGTGTTCTTCAGCAAGTAGGTGATTATCAATGTGAAACTTTAACCACTAAATGAAAGTGGGGTTGGCTCTCTGCTTTCATTCAAGCAGCAACCGAAAGTCTGTTCACATTAGAATTATAGACACCAATAGATCATAATGATTCTCAGACTCGTCTGCAATTGATGTGACACCCCTCTGTCCATAATGGTATGGGCATTGTCCATATACCATTTTGGACAGAGTCTATGGCTGATTGATAGTCTTTCAATAACTAACCAAAACCTTTTAATAAGAAAGGGGTGTGTTTCCTACATACCTGACTTGAGACAGTTATTCATATCACAGTCATGAAATTGTGACATTGCAGTCTGTGCAATCATGTTTCAAACCAACAAACCAGTGGACATTACACTTGAGAAGTTGATATCATTCCTCTTGGAAACTTTGTTATAAAACTCTGTTTCGTCAACATGTGCACATGTTCTCTTGACTTGCCATGTGTTTTGTCCAGCCTTGGTCACCTGTTTGTTGGTCATGGCAAAGGTTGATTGAGATCATTTCACATCAAAGACAATCTTTGAAACTATGTTTTCAAAAAACCTGCTCTCTTGTTTCACAGGAATCGGGAGTTAAGAGTATTGCAAGAAAAGTCAATGAGTACTTTGGTGTCCACTGTACTACTGCTTCCAATGCAAGTTTCTATTTATTTGTGAATCATTGCAGTCATTTTAAACAATACTTTTGCATAGGGCATTTACTTAAGTGGACCTCAGTATTTTTTTGAGGGGGTGTGGGGTATGGGGAAGGTACAAGTCACTGGCCTAGTCATGACAAGTTAGAATCTACATGCACATTGACAAGTCATCACGGTCAGGCTACCCTTGTTCTGCCTCCAAATTGTTTTCACTACGCAAATCAGTTGATTTATATAGAAAGTAGGTGTAGATTTCTGACAGCTGCCAGCTGTATATTACTGATTTGAAGCTCAGACAACTTCTTGTTGAAGGAAAAATGGAATTAAAATAGCTGTATCTTCTTTCCTGTTCAAAGTTTAATAGATTAATGTGGATGATGTTGGACTTAATTCTTCTTGTGCTAGTGTAGATCAAGGAAGTGGTAAATTTTGAACACCTTTTTCTGTTTGTTTCCTTTGTCATGCCACATGACCCAGTTCAAAAAAAGATAAGTTTTCAGTTCCCTGGATAAGTACTTACATGTTGTCTGCTATTTTACCCAAGCTGCCAAATATGAACTTGAAACAAAGATTTACATCAGTCATGTTACTGTCATGTGACTTCTTCTGACCAATCAAAGAAGGCATGTCACCTTCTACTTTTCGTTTTCACATTTCATTTCTGTTCAGCTATAGTTGCCTTTATGCCATATGCTACCTAAGTTGGTCTATCCAAATTTACCCTGTAAACTGCCATGGTGTAATCCAGTGATGTTGTTTGCAGTAGCAAAGTTGGCCCTTTTTAGACAAAAAAGGCTTAAAAGTGTGGTTGAACAATGAGTCTGTCTTCTTGTTAATGAGAGGTTAAATGACACTGTTCAGAGGATGAGTTGCTAGATTCCCAGTCAGGAACTAGTCACCTGTGTTCTCTATTCATCCCTTGGTAAGAAAGAGAATGATTTGTAAACTTTGAGGTAAACACAGCAACATCACTAGACTGATTGAAACCTCTCGGACATTTTTCAGTGGGCAGTTGGCTGTAACTGTTGCTATAATTGCTGATTTTTCACTCTGATTGTAAAATACAGTATGTTGTACCACTCTGGTAGTAATGTTAATCTGTATAGTTTCCAATATGACAAAGTTTGTATCTGTGTAATGTTCAAAGTTATTGCCAACAAGTGAATTCTCGTCCAGACCAGAAATCATTTTTCAAAAATGACATTTCATTTAGATTGATTTTAGTATGACATCAAAATGTATCTGTTTATTGAATAAGAACAGTGATTTTCAACAGTTGCAGCTATTGTTCCTCTGATTGTAAGCACATACAGTCTTCATCCATGAAATGATGCTGCTTTGATGATAATGATGTTCAGATAGTAGCACCAAATGTAACTGACTTAACACTAGTTCAGATACAATGTATATGTATTCTTATAATGGGGTCGTTAAAATGCAAACTGAATCACCAACTCTTGAAGCAAGTGGTATGTTCATCTTCTTTCAGAACCAAGGCTTTGGATTCAACTCCTGTTTATTTCAAAAGTGTTTTTGAACCTTTAGAGCTGTAAATTGTGAGGCAGAAACAAAAATACGGATATAACAGTGTGCTTCACAAACATTTTTAAAAACCTTCAGTGCAATCCTGTATTTCAATAATGTTTTCATAATCTAGACCATGTAGGGTGTCATACCAGATCATGATAGCCATCATCAATCATATTTTTTTTGTATTTACTGGCATCTGTAATGGTAAAATTTTGTATGTAATTACCAGATTATGTTATAATCATGTTTGGAAATCTGCTTGGGTATTACAGACAGAGTGTAACCCTGGACCTAAAAAGATCACTAGGTTCCTTGTCTATGTTATTTTACAAAATATATCCTTTCACTGACTGATGTAAAGTAAGCCATTGTGATAACAGAACAGTATACTACCACATGTGGCAAATATCAGAAATGTCAAAGGTCTTATCAGACTCCCAGTGCATTGTGGGTAGTTGGTATCATTTCTGTTTCTATGCCAACCTTCCCACACTTCTTTGTCAACAAAGCATGATGGGAGTATTCTAAAGGCAGAGTGGCAAGACTGAAGATTACTAGGCCCACATTGAACAGTGTTACAAATCAACATATTCCTAGGGGGTTCAGTTTGCTGAACAGAGTTATGAGAAAGCCCCTTAAGAAAGCATGGTTTCTGTCAAAATAACAATAGGGCCCAGTATCTTCAAAGACTTGCACATGCCTAGACACATTTGTGTATGAAAAGTGTTTTCAAATTATTCTTATTTTCATTCTTAAATGTAATTCAGTATTGTGACATGCAACCTATACAATTTCACAAGCAATCCAGGTAAATCATGGAAAGAATGACAGTTACGGTTACCCATAAATTACTTAGGTAAATTTAACATGGAGTAGTCATAGACATGTTGTGTGTAGCATTTTAGAAGCCATGCAGTTACTTTCTATTTTAAAAAATATTATTTATGTACATTTTTACTGCCAGTAAACTATGTCAGTGCAATTTCTAAAGTCCTAGCCTTGCCTCTTCATGAATGATACAGAGAGAAATTTATAGCATGCCATGATTACATCACATGTTCAGAGTGCAGACTTTAAAGAAAAGCACTCGTGTGTAATCTAGGACAGTCACCCCCGGGATATCTATCAAACAAACACTTACCCAAACTCTAGTCTGGACTAGTGCATGGGAAACGTTCAGGTAGAAATGACCCAGGGGTGTCTGTCCTGGTACCTTTGTATGGGTTGATGTTTACATTACTCTGTACAGTCTATAGTAGGTCATACATCCCAAGCCAAGAAAGGAGAAAGCTTATGGACATTTCATTTTGGTCTGTCTCAGATTGTTGCAAGGACTCCAAATGTGAAATCGTATTCTGTGTAAAGATTGTATCAAATCTTGATGAAATGATGAATGTCTAACATACCAATAAAAGAGCTTTACTATCCTGCATTGTCCTCTTACAGTATTTTGAACTTCTGATGTATCAATTTGACAATAACATTGTTATATTTTGTCATCTACAAATCTTGCCATAACAACATGTCAACTCAGTAAATGTCTCTGGTAGATTTCAATTGTCTTTTCTAAAATCAAAGTGGATTCCCAGTCGACAACAGTTTTATTTGATGGCAGCTGAGAGATATTTGACTCTAATGTTGTTCACAAAGTGCAGTGAAAGTGCAGCTGCTATTTGTTCAAGTTGCTATGACAACCAGCCTGTCTGTGTACATTTTTAATTTTGTGTTGAAAACCTCGCTTATCCCTTCTTTTTCCTTATCATTGTATTATAATCTCTTCAATGAGATTCAATGAATTAAAATAATTATGTAAATTCAACAACAAATAGATCTGTCATGTGTCTTATTTTTGAATTTGTCTCTACAGACATCCAATGTAGATGCTCTGTACAGCCTAGCATTGTTGCATGTATACCTAGTGTTCATGATCGACGTGTCCTATGTACACAACAATGTATACAAGCCTCGAGTAGTAGCCTGTGTCCACAGCACGGGCGCACACACACACACACCTACACACACATGCATATACAGGTGTCCTTGTGGGAAATTACAGTGCTCTATGCTAAAAGCAGAGCGTTACAAATAATAACATATATTACTTCAAGTAAAAAGTATTCACATATATATATATATATATATATATATATATATATATATAATATATATATATAATATATATATATATAATATTATATATATATATATATATATGTATATATATATAACACACACACACACACACATATATTCTAGCTTGCAACGCTGAGAAATCCTAGATGAAAGTAGCAAGGCTTCCCTAACTTGTCCAATCTGTCTTCAACAGATGAGGATTTAAAAATTCTACCTCGTTATCATTCCCTTTGTGAACTGTGTGTGGTAATACTGGAAGAAAACATACTTGAGGAAAACTTGAAATTGAACTGGCTTAGCAATTTGTCACACTATTCACTTCAGCTTGCTGCAGGTGGTGGCTGCAGATCCTGATAGTGAAATTCCACATGAAACCACTGTTTCACAGAGACAACAAGTCCTCAGTGAGAAAAACAAAAAATTGCTCACTACTTCTAGATCAGAGCTAATTTTACTTTGTGCCAATAGCTTCATTTGTCACTTAACTGCTACTTGTAGAAACCAAAAAAAACTGTTACATTAACTTTTTGACACTTCCTTTTTTGTAAACATTGATCATGATGTGACAACATGGTGAGCGGTCACATGTGAGTATCATTCAACAGACATATTCAGCAACTATGTATGTTACTTGTGGAAATCAACACTTCACTCTTTTGAGTTCTGTTTAGAGAACTTGGAAAGGGTTTTGATCTTCACAAACATATTTTGGTTTTGAATATATATGACAATTTGAGACTGCCCCTTAATGGTTTGTAATAGCGTGCAACTTTTTCAAAGCACTGATGCCTGTCGACCTCTTGTTTTCAGTTGCATTCCAATAGACAGGGTTGTGGACACAAAGTCAAAGGGAAAACAAAAAAAATTACAACTTAGTATTGTTTGTTGCTCTTCCATGAAGTATGTTTCATGAAAAAAATTATGAAAACGGAAAAAACTTTAACTACTTGCTGTCAACCTGAGTGATGCAAAATATTGTGTTAGATATGTGAGTGTAATTGATATGTTAACCCTTTGCTGCCCGTATAATTATACCCCAGTCAATTTTTATTAGGATTTTTGCCAGAATTTTGACGAGAAACTTTAGACAATGAAATGTGATGTCCATTCGGTCCAAAATTATCAAAACAATTACAGAAAAATTCATAAAAACTGGTAAAATGTTGCACTTGAGTTTTTTTCGCGGGGGGGGGGGGGGGGGGGTGGGGAATTGCAGTACTCAATGGGTTAATAAAAAACGTAATGAACTTTGTCCTCTGAAACAATCATATTATGGATTGATGTATGTGCAATAACTTTTGAGAATAATTAACTTTTAAACAATTATATATGTTTACCTTACCACAATGACTGGCCATATTTGGTCATATTTTCACTGAGCCTATATCATGTGACATGACCAATATGGATTTATGCAGGAAGAGTCTGGTTTTAAGTGTTTAAGTGACCTTAAGCTATACACTACAGAGCTTACCTCCATTATGGCAGCCTCCAAGTTGACCTCACCCGAAAAAATCCTGGATGAAATAGGTGAGGATTTTTTAACATGTCCAGTCTGTCTGGAACTGTATAAGAATCCAAAAATTCTGCCTTGTCATCATTCTTTCTGTCAACTGTGTCTGGAAAAACTGGTTGAAAAAAACAGGAAGATTGATCTGTCCGAATTGTCAGACTTCAGTGCAGCTTCCTGGCAGTGGAGTTACAGGTCTTGACAACAATTTCTTCATGAATTCAATGTTAGAAGTTGTGAAGAAGAGAACAGAAGAGTGGCCAATGATCAAAGTGAAAGAAAATGTGAGTTTTGTGAAGAAACTGAAGCTTCAGTGTTCTGTGTGGATTGTGAGCAGTATTACTGTGATAAATGTGTTCAAAAAGTTCACAAGAAGTTAAAGCTTGCAGCCACAAATCCACATGAAATATTGACAACAGAAGAATACAAAACAAGAATAAGAAAGAGACCATCCACTGTGAGAGCCTATGAAAGCTGTAAAGTTCATCCAAAAAATGAGATGAAATACTACTGTGATACATGTAAGATTCCTATCTGCAGTGAGTGTACCATCATTGACCATCGCATTCCTGACCATAGTCATCGATATCTTCAAGAAGTGGCAGATGAATGCAACAAGGAGTTGTCAGTGCTGGTTGAGAAGTTGAAAGTGAAAGCAAGAGAAGTGGACCAAAGCAGAGCAGAGGTCAAGGATGCATGTAAGAAAGTGACAGAACAGTGTATGGTGAACAAACAGAAAGTCAGGAAACAGAAAGACGCCCTCATTGAACATATAGAGAAAGAAGAAAGAAAGCTGATAGAAAAGTTAGACATCAACTGTAGTCTGCAGGTCAAAGGTCTTGAAAGTGACATCAGTGACCTTGAGTTGAAATATGAAAACCTTATCAGCACTTGTAGTTATATTGAAGCACTGATGCATCATCGAATGCAGCTCAGCTTGTCTCAAAAAGTCAAAATGTAAAGGCTAGACTTGAAGAGTTGGTTACCATGGATACCAAACCAAGTATGGAACATGAAGTGGTGGAGTTCTTCCTTTCTGATGACATCACAACAGATGGAATCCTGGGATTGCTGAGATCTGATGTCTGTATCTCACAGTGTACAGTTGACAACATTCCAAAGTGTCTGCTGAAAGGTGAATCCATAAATCTACAGATCACAACCAAGGATAGATCTGGAAAACCAGTGATTCCAAGACAAGCAGTGGAAGTGACATTGACAAAACCAGATGGATCAAAGACAAACCTTGATGTGACAGACAACAGAGATGGCACACACACTGTGACTGCTAACACTGACATGGATGGTAAATATCAAGTTGCCATGACAATAGGAGATCAGGAAGTACCAGGATCACCATTTGAAATTCCTGTCATCAAAGGATTGGTGAAAACACTGGGAAAGAAAGGAACCAATAAAGGAGAGTTTAATGCACCATGTAGTTTGGAATCAACAGAAATGGAGATGTGGTTGTTGCTGACCATAAAAATGATAGATTACAAATTTTTGACATTGATGGAAATTGGAAAAGAAAGTTTAAATGTAAACATTTTGACAGACGCTTTCGCCCAGTTGATGTAGCCATATCAGCTGATGACAAATACTTCATGACAGATTGCACAAACAAACAAGTTGTTGTGAGTGATGAGGATGGGACAGTCATCACAACCTTTGGACAAAATGAACTGAAACACCCAAGAGTATCAGCATCAGTCCACTAGATGGCGCTGTTTATGTGACAGACTGGGATGGAGAATCTGGAGATACAACTGACAAGACAGGACACTGTATCAGAAATACTCACAAGATGGCCAATACATCAAATCATTGGTAATATGGTGAAGAGAATGGTGAATTCAAAGGACCATGGATGATGGTTCATGACAACCAGGGGATGCTGTTTGTAGTTGACTATGAGAACTGCCGCATCCAGGTATTTGATGCAGATGATCAGTTCCTGTATAAATTTGGAATCCCTGGTAAAAAGGATGGTCAGCTGTTTAGTCCAATATGGTGTATGTCTGGACTCTGACAGATATGTATACGTCAGTGATTGCAGTCATCGCATTCAGAAATTTGACAGCAGTGGAAGATTCATATGCCGTGTTGATAGCAAAGATGATGGGTTGAATGAGCCAAAAGGCTTGGCAATCACTAAAGGAGTCCCATCAATGGTAGCTGTTGCAGACAACGGCAATCACTGTATCAGACTGTATGTACATTGAAAACCTGGTGATCTAGGAGTTATAAGCAATCTCTATTACAGTGTGACACCGTTGCAGCGACTAAATATACTCAACCTGGCCAGGCTCAAGAGGATCTTAGGGAGAAATAAGTGAGACAGAAACTGGAAAACAATTTATCAAAGTGGCCAATGCTAACCAGCATTTAGAAAATAATGTATAAAGTGACCATGTATCCAGCCTTTGCAATGACCAGTGATGGCCATCTAAACTAGTATTTAGAAGCAGCAACATGTGCAGTGGCCAAGTAACTGCCATTAAAGATATGACTTTTCTCAAATAAGAATTAAGTCAGAAAAAACATTCAGACATTAATAAAGGTCACATTTACCTTGATAAAAGTGCTTTTACATCCTTAAGTGAGGGGGCTTTTCACATTACACTTTTTTTTCTAATATCACTGATACTTTTTGTCATTAATAAATTTGTGAACCCAACATTGATATGCTTTGTCCATGACAAGAATTTGGAAGTTTGCTAAGAAAGAAGGTAAATTAATGCTAATATATGCATAATGATTCCCTAAGTTACTTGGCTTCTGCCTATCACCTCATTTCAAAAGGATAATAGAACGCTAGCAGTGTCTGTAAATTTATGCTAATGTGTGCAAATCCCCAGGTTTCTTGGCTGCTGATTCACGTCATTTCAAAAGGATAACATAACTTTGGCTGGAGCAAATTGTAACAAATTGTCATTTTCGAAATACTACACAAAAAATGCAACAGTTTTGTTTGCCAATAAAGTTATAAGCTACAATGGGAATAAGAAACATTTGGCTTATTATGAGTTTAATCTCTATTTATGTACTCTTTTGATTCCTTTCATTTTAAGAATGAGGATCAAAATGAACTTGCCATTTTTAACTTATAACTCGAGTACAAAGGAAATGTTAAATATTGTAAAGTTGTGTAAAATTATTGACTAAGGTTTCTATCATTAACACCGAAATTGGAGGTTTTTTTACCCCAAACACATCCTCCAGTAAACGTAGCTAACATAATAAATTTGTTATTTTCTACTTTTTGAAATGTATAGTAGAACGGAAGTTTCTATGTCACCTTTGATGATCATATCTTATCAAGATATATTGCTTTGAAACATTGTAGTGTCACCACCAAGTCTGTATTCATTTTGGCAGTGGGAGGTATAAAAAACAATTATCAACAGAAAATTTTCCATTTGGAAGAGACAAAATGCTCTCAACAGATATGTTGTGCTGTGAAATAGAATATTATAGCTCAAATATGTCATTAAAAAGGGGTCAAAGCTCTTATTTTGAAATATTTTCATTATTTCTTACAGAAAACAGTATAGAGTTATTGTTTATAACTGAATTGTTAGTTTGTGTTAGAATAGTGTATATGTGTATGTATACTATATAAGAGAGAGAGGGAGAGAGAGAGAGAGAGTGTGTTGTTATGTTTACAACTTACTTTCTAATCATATTCAGGATTGCCAGCTTAGTGGTACGAATTCTCCTCGGTTACAGTGTGTGCAACTTCAAACTGGTTCGCGTAGCATACACCACATAAGTGAGGAAAGGTCTTGGCGTAGAATGCCATTGCCCACGCTGTAACATTGGACTTACATACAGGGACAGTCTGTATTGACAAGTTGACTATGTTTCTTGAAATGATATTCAAATAATAGGACTATCCCTCAGTCACCAAACGGTAGTAGGTGCCTCTAAACTTAAAGCTTTCAACTTTTGCTCAAAAACAGTGCCAAGAAAATGCTGAACCATTCTCTTCCAATCAAGAATGAAAACCAGGATACCAAAAAGATAAATCAATTAAAATGAACTAATAACCCTTTAGTCTAAAGTTTGTTATTTACCAGAAAAAGACATTGAAAACTTTGTTTACTCAACAAGCTTCAAAATGAGTCTACATAGGCATTAGGCCAGGCAGATTTACAGAATTTTGGAATCTGAAAATCTGTCCTGGTCATTGGAGATTTCATGACGTTAGTGAACAATGTCTCACCACCATTGGGTTGAAGAATGCACAAAATTAGTGAAAATGTGGAGTCTGAATATCTATCCTAGTCATTGGAGATTTTTTGACATGGTGACTATGTCTACCACCATTTGGTTGTTAAAGCATCAGGGTATTCAGAGTTCGCGTTACGCAAAAATCGTGCGTATTTACGCAGTGAAATTGACTCTCTACGCATTTTTTTATCGTTATGCGGTTTCTATACGCAATGGGATAACACCGAAAGCACTCAGTGTTGTCCTTATATCTAAAAGTAGCCGGGTAATTTAAGAAAGTAGACGGGTGGACTACGAGGGAGTGAAGCAACCGAGCGGCGAGTGAACGTAGCGAACGAGGGGGGGGGGAGAGCGCGAAGGGGGGCTGCCCCCCTCTCGCAAGGTGAAAAATTAAATTTTGGAGTGGAAATGGTGTTCTCTGGTGGCATCTGAGGTGACATTGACATTAGAGGAGGAATCAGGCTGTTTAATGCTTGATAGAACTTCGTCATCTAATGTTTGAGAGAAATGTACAAATAATAAATCAGAACACTGGACTCATTCAAAAAATGCTAAAATTATAATCAGAAAGAATATATGATAAGTACAATCTACGTTAAGTAAATACTAATAAGTACTCACCATCTGGCCTACCTGTATAACTGTCTATGTTGTTTTCTATGATATTCAACTCAATCAGAAAAGAGTTAATTAACTTAGGGACCACGTCAAAAGATGGACGTCGGATAAAAGCTTAATTTTTTAAGTTTTGTCCCACTCCTTGAAACCTAATTGATGAATATTTATCAGATGTTCCCATTATTTCTTTACAGTGATAATTCCAATCATACTTAAAACACAATCAGGATGGAAAATTGAAAATAACGACAGTATTCTAATGGAAAACACGTTTACTTTTGTTAAAAAAAAACTTATCGGTAAGATAATTCACTGTAATGTAAAAACTTGCACAAATATATTAAAAATTTATATTTCAGACAACTAGAAGAAAAAGAAGTTTTCCAGTTGCAATAACGGCAATGTAGGGAGCAAAAATATGTAATTACATTATCATTTTTTAAGAATTCTCAACCAAATCAAACTAGAATATCGTTTTGTCGGATGAACAACTTTTTAAAGAATTTAGATTTTTATCCGACATCGACCTTTTGATGTGGTCCTTTAGTAACATACTCTATCGATGAACCTTATTGTCTAAAAATGATACCCAATAAAATGAAATATCCTGACATACCCTTAATTTAACAGTGCGTATACATGCAGACGCGTATAGCATATCTGTAGACGAGGCTGTCAGAGAGAAACGTGAGCGTAAAACAGTCGGAAACACGGCAACACACATGCCTGTGACCGTGGATTCTAGTACGTAAAAATAATCAATGAAAATAAAATACCCATTCAAATAAACGGTTTGTTCTAAAAAAATTCAGTTCTAGCTCATTTTTTTAAATCTAGAAAATGCGTCGGTTTTGCTCTTAGAATAACTATATCTGTTGAGAAGATTATCATACTCGTATAGTGACGTTGGCCTGCAGCCAGCGCGGGGACGGAAAACTAGCTTGTCAGTCTCGTCAACTTCGAATCGGCAATCAACATCGCATCTTTCCGGCGCTTTTCTCTCACAAATTCAGCGAAATTGACGGTTGTCACACATAAACTAAATGTATTGTTGGAATCAAGTATAGCTTTTGAACAGGCTTTCTTAGGGAAAAAATATTCCATCGGCAATGTGCCAGTGGCCGACGCCACATTTTCTTTTGTCACTATCGTCAAAGATGATTTAAGATGACCTTCATACTAATCAAACAAATCACGATGTTCGTAACAAAGACAACACCATAGTTGTCCATCAGCCAATCACACTATTTAACAGGTAAAAGATCGGGCTCAACAAGCCACAAGGGTATTTAGAAACTGTTTTATGTTAGTGCAGTTCCAAGTGGGGAAAGGCCAATCGTACGTGTGCCGTCAAACAGCTAGCAGTGCGATCTCGAAATTAATAGGTCTATAGAAATAATTTAATTAATATATTAAAAGTAGCCGGGAAAAAATACACAACAGGCGGGTTATTTACCCGGCACCCGGCTTCTAGGACAAACACTGAGCACTCCTCATGGACTGAGCTTAGGGCGGACAAACCAGACGAAATTTGTTGCAAACACCTTTCTGTCAATCACTCATTTTGTGTGGAAAGTTCGGATTCTCTGGGCGTTGTCTGAAAAATCGGCATCGTAGTCCACACGTTATCACGTTAGGCACGTTATCATGTCAGCTGTGCCTATGAATTACGTTGCTAATTTCAGGCGAGCGATAGTTTCTGAAAGTGAGTGATTGACAGAAATGTTGCGACAAATTATATAAATGCCAACCGTGCACGATCATCGCGTCTCGCTGTTCCCAAATTTTGATCAAGCACACATGCAGCATGGCGTCGAAGCAGACAAATCTGTTTTCTTTCAACTTTGCTCTACGAGTCCGTGAAAAAAATGATTCATCGGTAGAGCTCGTCGGAATCCCGATAAATTTTGAACACTGCAGAAGTGTCTGGATGGTAACTGGTCGTTCAGGCACCAAGTCGTTTCGGCCCAAGTCGTTTCGGCCTCTCAATTTCCGGCCCCAAGTCACTTCGGCACCGCAACCCAAGACGTTTCGGCATCTGTGTTTCGATTTTTTTTCAAACTATTTAGTAATTGACTGATCCGTCATATTCGTAAGCGTGACCTTTGCGTTCTGACCAGTACTTTATGTGCATTTTGTGTGAATTTTGCCGTGCTGTTTCGTCACCGCTTTCAAACTTTTGCCGTGTCGGCGGCTATTGATATCGATAAACTTGTGTCACAGATTTGAAAATGATATGAAGTTTTTTCTTACGGTCTCTTCCCATGTTCTCACAAAGATTAAAGCATGTACGTGAATGTTAGTTGACACTATACTTTTTAGTACTTTGATTTGTAACATTACGCTCCAGCACTAGTTCCCACAGGTAGCCTTCAGCGGTGCCGAAACGTCTTGGATTGCGGTGCCGAAACGACTTGGGGCCTGAAATTGAAATGCCGAAATGTCTTGGGCCGAAACGACTTGGTGCCGAAACGTCCAGAAACCGTCTGGATAAGCTGCCATAACTCTAACTTTTGGGTTGCCCGATGTGTTTTGACGGTCGCATGTATACCCTTCGCTGTTACGTTTCAACATTGTTCAAGTTGTTCGTTAAACTGTTTTCATTAAAATAATGTTACATCGTACAATCCGAATATGTAGTGTAGGTTTATTCAACGGCACATTGTATTTTGCAGTCAGTTTTTTCATCAATCGAGTGCGGAAGTGAAATTACGCACTCAAATCCAGCCATTACGCAATTTTAGCAGACTAATGCGTATGCCGTACGCGAGGATAAAAAAGTCACCGCGAACACTGGGTATTGTATAAAGCCAGGAATGCTGTACATCCGCGTAGGTGTACTTTCTATCATCTTTATCATTTCTGCGTCCCAGTTTTATTGTGTGCTTTATACTCCTTACATTATACATTATTTTTTATCAGGTTTTTGTACAAATCCATGTTGGCTGTCAATGGAAGCTTTCGAGCAATGTTGACGCAAAGTGAAGTACAAATGTGAGGTATTAAACAGAATGTGTCCGGAATGTTACATTGTAGTCCAACAATTATTAGAGCATTTGTGGGAAGTCATAAGCAACCCTGCTGACTCATGCATGCATCCATACGCATCAAGGCTTGTTAGGATTTAAAATACTTTATTGCATAGTAAATTTTTATCTCAGATACACTGTCACTGATTATTGAAATGACAGGGAAAAAATGACATTCAGCCAGATACCTATTGTACAAGATAGAGATGTAGAGAATTGGAACTACAATAAAATTATTTTGGTTTGTCATCTTTTTATCCCAAGGCTGATAAATGTAAAATCTCAATAAATTGAAATCCCTGATGTAAACCCTAAAAAAGGCAATAATGTGTTTTTATTGCTGTTACAATACCTGTGGCATTTTACCCTTTCACCTCCAAATTGTAAAATAACCCTATTGTTTTCTAGGGTAATGTTTGTCTTTGCATTTGGTAACAGGGGGGTTCAAGTGTCAAATCCCACCATTGCTGGAGTTCGGCATGGCCTCAGTGTCCTGTTGGGAAAAGCTGGAAATATCAATTTTGAAATGGGATTGATCGGGTTTCACTGAGGCATACCGTTTCTACCAGTAATGGAAGAGTGGCCAACACTACGAATTGGAACAGCAACTTGTTGAAACAATATGTTGAAAGAAAATACAAGACAGAATGAGAATCCCTGTTTGAATCTAAAAAAATAACATCTGTCATTTCATTGGCTGACATTGTGACAGAATCTGAAATTATTGTCCTTATCCGAGATCAATGACTGCAGTAAATGTTTTACTACAATACTGATTGAATCAGTGAATTTTCTAATCCTCCTTGCTCTTTGCTTCTTCAATTAATCTGTGTGATTTTAAAGTGATGCTTTCAAAGACCATAAACACTACACTTGGCACAAGGAATAGCACGGAAAGTGTCGCAAACATGAACATGGAAGGTGACTTAAACAGACACTTAACTACAGCACAATTTAAGTTCCATTAATCTGTCCATCACATTTCCGAAAAAAAAATGTCCTTACACATATTACAAAGGGAAATCAACTGCTGTTTCTGAAAGGAATTGTTGGCATGAAGTTATTTCTTGTCAAACTCATTAGCAGCATATAGGTCAAGGGTCAATTACAGGTCACTTGAGGCCACATTATGTAAAGAGTACAACTTGGTTACAAGACAATAAGAAATATTAGAATTGTTGCTTTTCTTGTTACATGTCTGAGTTACACCACTTAGTAAAAGAGTGTAAAATCATCTCATGAATACAGGTTAGTCAGACACACTTGAAGTTTTCTGATACAAAAACTTGCTTTTCAATCAGAAAATGTTCCAGTGTCTGGCCCTCTCAGTCAATACAGAGCAAAATGATATTTTCACATCAGAAAAGATTTTCACGTAACGAATTGTGTACAGCTGACGCACAGACATATCTATGGATGAATAAAGTGACTCACAGAGTCAAACTTCGGCATCTTGGGGGACGTACAGAATGGTCAGATCAATTGACCATTATCAATGATGACCCCAATATGACCTTACATCCTGGTATTTTGGCGTGCAGAGTTCAAGATGCAATTTCTCACCAGAAAAATACAAAGTTTTGCATGAGAAACTGCATGGGCAACACCATGCAGTGAATAAGATTGGTTGTTGCAGATTTTGATAAAATCCACGGTGACCATGGAAACATTAGGATGTAAGATATAATATGAGAATGGTCAATGGCATCCAATTTCATTATGTAGAAGAAGAAAAGTCGACATTACATCATCAACCCCATTTTCTGATTTTCAATGAATAAACTAAATTTAAGGATCAAAACTGCATAACATCACATAGCATACTTAAAATACTGAAATTGTTTAAATGGCAGCCATTCAAATAATGAATGATACTTTGGCATATCTCATCTTTAAATAAACCTGAAGCTAATTCTAAAAGTTGCATAATATTTTCCACATTACAGTTCTCTGATTTTGTGTGTCGACTTTGTTGCAAACATGAAGTGATGTGTACATGCTTCTTTGCGTATGCCTACATGATTCTACAGAACAATGACATGATTCTATGTTATAATCACATGATTCTTTGTCACAACCACATGATCCTGTCATAACCAAATGATTCTGTTACAACGACATAATGCTATGTTCTAACCACATGATGCTATGTTATAGTACATTGTGTGATTCCATGTTACAACCACATAATCACATGATTATATGATGCAACCACATAACATGACTCCATAATTTTACATTAAGACTGCACTCTTCCTTGTGATGAGCATACATGCCTTGATTAGTGTTCACTTTACGAAAAGAAAAGCACACAGGTGAATTTGAAAAAAAGAAAGATTTTGTAAATCTCCACTGTTGGTGGCAGCTGTTGCCGAGTGGATCAGTGAACGCAGAGACTATTGAAGCTTACACTGTTATTTCAAATTAAAAATCTTCAGTGTATATTCTAGAATTGCCGACAATTCTAAATATTCTCCTAAACATAAAATAAATGCAATTTTTTCTCTAAAATTACGTAAAATATGTTGTACAATAAAAGCAGAATGAAATTTACATCATTTCTTCTCAAGGCCTTTGTTGATTATTACCTGTCTCAAGAAATACACAGACATTCTTTCTGTATACAAATAAAGTTTCCAACACCTGTCATCATTTAAAAGAAATGTTTCCCTCAGAAATGAAAGGTATGCAGCCAAAAGAAACGTTAGAAGTATCTAAAAATTTTCAAAAAAGGTCAATGAAATGAAAGAGACTGAACAGATGAGAAATTAAAATGAAATATATCACTCCCTTTTTTCATAAATATTTTTAACCTACAGTAATGATCAATATTACACGATAAACTTATTTGCTGGATTTGGTCTCAAACATGACAAACTGAGGAAAAAATTGTCACTTGTTAACTTAAGTAAATACACCCATAATTTAATTTAATTTAAATTTGAAAGTTTGGCAAAAAAAAATTCTGACAAAGTTATTTGATAAACATAGTGGCACGTTTCTATAATAGATGCAGTGAAAATCTACATCTAAATGTCATTTTTGGCACAAGCGAGAGTTTTGGAATATTTTTCCTGTGTTTACTATTTTCAATTTTGCATGTGTCTGCAGTTTTTTCTGTAAAAAAGCAATAATATAACAACTAGTATATTATTTATGATAACCAGCTGCATACATAAAGCTTGCACCAGGAAGTTTATTTTTCTGTCGAGATATGTTGCTCAACATTTATTTTATACAAGTTGTTTTGACACATTGACTTATTTGGAAAGAGACCCTTTCAAAAATGCTTAAAAAGAAACATTTTTCATCTTTTGTGCATCAATGCTGGTGAACTTTATTTTGACATCTGTGTATATCTGATCAAATTACTACTAGATATGCAGATGCATTCCTATTATAACTGTCGCTTAAAAAGTGACTATTGCTACTTTGTAAGTTGTCTACGTTGAGTTGATATACAGCTGTATAAGCCATTGAATGAATGTCAATGACACAGTCACTCATTGATATGAAATCAATGACACCAATCATTACCAATGATTTGTCATTAAAAGATAGAGCATAGATAGCTGCTGCTAATAGTATTACCAGCTGTCATTGATTCATTTACTGACAATATCATGACTGACTCTGGCTGACTTTGACCAGTAATCATTGATAAGTCATCACTGATAGCAGTCACTGACAAGCTGTTGACCACTCGACTTAGTCGACTTGGAATCACGCTGTAATTCACTGAACAACCTGCTGACACAGACCAGTCATTGATGAGATGCCATTGATGACAATCACTGACCAAACTTCATTCAATGACAAAGGCCAGGGATCATTGATCAATGATCAGTGGGTGGGAATCACTAACCAACTTTTTTGATAAATGATACTCACTTGCTATGGACATTCATTCATGGGGAAATCGAATATACCTATACAGTTAATTCTAATCTAGGGACACATCGTACTTCTGTGTAATAACCAATAATCTGCTGAGGAAGTATGTCTGATAACCCAGAGCCTTCATATACTGTAAGGGCCATTTCACAAACTAATGCATGAGCACACACATATATCCACTGGGATAGAGCTTTTGACCCTGTACACAAAGACTGAAGTTCTCTCAGAGAAGATATTGTCAGATACTGAAATGGGCATAGCTGTGATTTTTTGATCAGGCAAAATAATATATAAAACTACTTGTGCTGTAAAAATTTTATCTTATGCAAAATATTGAATCCACTGTATGCTTCAGCAGCAGTAAATGCACTCTGAATAGCGCCCTCTTGTGGCAGATATGGCCTACTTTTTTCGCTCAGCATCACTTCTATGCAAATCTCCACTTATTACTAAGTTGAGTCAGATATGTCAGCTGCACACGTATCCACTTTGCTTTTCTTTCAGAAAGTTTTGTCAGTTATCTAAAACTTCTAATGACATTCCCTTGACATCCAAGATAAAAATGTACAGAGTAGAAAAAGTAATCATAACTTTCCCACATTTACAGAATAAAATTTGACATCCATCTAAAATAATTCACAAACATGACATCTTTCCATGTAGTTTACATCTCACAATTGTCTTTTTTCAAATATTGAAAAATAACTGAAATGCAAAGTTCAATAACGTTGAACTAACAAGAAAAATGTCCATACATCTGGACATGATTGGAGCATAGAAGTTAAAATTTGCATATCACTGAGTCAGCTGATGCAGAATGGTAACCATGGCGACTGAGGCAAGCCTGTAAAGTCTTTAGAATAATCCTTGTGAACCACAAACATAGTTTAGAGTTTCTTGTTTTGAATTCATAATTCTATGTACATCGGTAACACAAATGTGAAAGTCTTGGAAGATCTATTGCTTTGCTGGCGAGATTGCTGCCACAGTTGGTTGATATTTCCTGCATCCATTGTACCAGCTAGGTGCTGTCAGGACTGTACATGATATGATCCTGTCTTGTGCATGAATTCTGATACACACATCGCCACTCTTCAACCCTTTCCATCGCCAAGGCACTGGTACAGTCCTATTGTTCACCAGGGTGCCACTGGACCCATTACACTAGGTAGTAGGGGTGATGGAAGGCTGGGTACTGAGGAATCTTTGTATGATATGATTGATGGAGGTTTCAGGCACTTTCAGGTTTCCAGAGTATTTCATTTCATGCACACGTTGATTTGATGTACTCCCTGAATTACTGCTGATATCACAACATGTCTGTGTGTTCATGCGTCTCCGAGAGATATGCATAACCAAGAGTTGTTTACCCCTGAATATTGATCTTTATCAGATCAAGAAAAACCAAAATAAAAATATATATATTCCTGATATTCCTTGGAAGACACCACTTTTTACAAAGGGATGGTAGGGTGTGCGACTGTTGCATTAGTCCAACAGGGTAGTCAGAATCCTTTCAAAGGGTCCGGGCCCAGTCATTGCAGGTAGACTCTTCGAGAAATTCCCTGAAGTCTCAAGTTTACAAAAATATCTCCAGGTGATTAAGGACATATATTCAGCTATCTTCTTGGTTTTGTTTTGTTCACTTTTTTCTTCAAAAATATATATTAATCTTCAAAATTCCCTGGTGGTATCGTCCACATCCTAGGTTTGATAATTTTCCAACAGAAGGATGTAGCCATCAGAATTCAAAGTCATCCTGGGGTACATAGGAGAATCCCATGAATGCATTATCTGCTTCCTGTACACTGGCACTGATGGCACTGGGATCCAGCGATTTACCAACAGATCCTGGAACTGGCTCCCGGACAAACTCTGGATCAAAGTGTTTCAGATCCATATGACCAGTCTACAAAGAAATAAGACAATGGTAATTTGAATAAAATTTTGTACATATGTACCCTCAACTGCATAACATTTCTGAGTTTCTGTTGAAATTTCCATACGTCAGGATTACAACCTACTAGTTAATATTCATTACAGGCAGAATCCACAGCACGGACAGATATTTCAAAAAGAGTGGGTACTGCATTGACATGAACATAAAGGTCAGTTTTGTCTACTCACATGTTGCACAAAATATAATTCATAAATCTCTATTCAAGCACCAAGGTTAAAGCTTAACTCACCACATTTGGGTTATACGGAGGCGATATTCGTCTCGCTTCAAGTTCATCCCAGTTAATTGACCCGAAAAAGGGATGTGTTTTGATGTCTATAAAGTCGCCTTCACCTGCTCCTAGACGATTTTGACGTTCTTTTTGAAGAAGCTGAAAGAAAAGCAAACATTCTCATCAAGTAAACTCTAGCAGATGTTGATTGACAGGAAGATGACCTCAGTTTGTTACAATTCTTTTTTATTTACGCCACATGTTGATGGGTAAATATTTGGCAGGATTGACAATGACTGGGCCTACATTGAAAAGTGTTACAGATCAACATAATACTAGGGGGTTAAGTTGTTTCAAAGAACTATGAAGGCCCCCTAAGAAATCCCTGTTTCATGATTGGGCCTAGTACTTTCAGGTGCACAAAAACAACAAACAAAATCACAACCAACAAAACAAAGAACAAAGCACCAAAACTTAGCATTGATTTTATGTCATTTATGATCTAAATTAAGTAATTAGCACAACACAATATGGTCACTTACTCCGTCTAGGATACTCCTGGCAGCTTGAGAGATGTTGGTTCTGAGACGCAGTGGCTTATACAAAATATTGTCATACATTTCTGCTGTATCCCGACTGTAAAATGGAGGCTACAATGAACAGAAACAACACCATAACTGAGTACCATTGTCCATTGATAATATTCTCAGTCGATTTTAAATAAACCCTCAGAAAATTGTGCTACTGTTGAATGTGAACTTTACATTGCTCATATTCTACGAGAAAGAAATCTGACAGTTTTGTGTGCTGCATGCTGAGATAATCATTGGTGATGTCACTCACAGAATTCTTTAAAAGCTTTGTCGATGTATAAAAACAATGACAGGTTGGCAACATGTACACAAGAATACCAAAAATTTTGCTCAAATTTTTAATGTTAAACAGAATCCAGGGAATCTTGTGGTCATATCTTCAGGTCTGCAGTTTTATCATTGCAGAATGTTATCGACTGAATGATATTTATGTTCTGAAAATTCTTGTAAGTCTCTGCTGACCTGCAACTTGCTAGAGGAAGTAAATGTTTTGACCATTTCATTTTTGTGACAATCAAAACCTTTAATTTCCATCAGAGTTAACATCGAGAATGGCAGCCATTTTGAATTCAACTATTCAAAGTCCGGCTATTTTTTAACCATTGATCATTTAGTTTTTTTCATGACAAAAAGTTATTGAACAAGTCATCGTTGATGACACAGTCCCCGCTTGTCCATTTTGTTGTAATCTTTGGTGTCTAGGTAGCTGTGGTCTAGGTAGCTGTGGAATGACATTGATGCAACGGGTGCATCAGGCCTGTGACTTGCATAATAAAGTAATCTGAGGAACGTTCAATAAATGACTCATCTCTGCCGGTAATGACCACTGAGAAGGAACTTTTGATTACATCACACATAACGATGCCCTCACTGCCTCTAGTGTCATGACGGCACATACTATACACATGGTTTGGTGGAATTTTCAAAATGGTATGGGATCGGGTATGTTGTTGTAATCAGCCGTTTCGGATCATATAATGAAACAAATTAATGTGCACAAGAATGCAGCCATAGTATTTTATCTTCGTATCACGTTTGAACAAAATCAGTCCATCGAGGGACAGTGACCTATGTTTATGTTTCAAAGACATAAAAAAATCACACCAAAATTGAAATCAAATGGCTGTCTATTGACCATATGGATCATAGCACAAAATTAGTAGACATGCATATGTATGCCATAGTACTTTATCTTTGTACCAAGTCTCAACAACATTGGTTAAGGAATATTTGCATATGATTAAGCCTCAAAGACATGAAAAAATCCAAAAATGACCATCTGGCAGCGATATCGGAAAAAAATGACAATCTGGCAGCCATATTGGAACATGTCACGAAGTAAATTGACATGTATATGTATGCCATAGTGCTTGATCTTTGTGCCAAGTTTGGACAAAATGGGTGTAATGACCTTTGAATTACGCTTCAAGACATGCAAAATTCCAACAAAATGGCAGTTCTGCAGCCATATTGGATCCTATCGCAAGGTTAATTGATACATGCATATGTATGCCATAGTGCTTTGCCTTTGTGCCAAGTTTGAACAAAATCGGTTCAAGGATGTTTGAGTTATTGGTTCAAAGACATGAAAAAATCGCAACAAAATGGCCGCCTCACGCCCATATTGGATCGTATTGCAATATAATTCAACATGCATATGTAGGCCATAGTGTTATGCCTTTGTGCCAAGTTTGAACAGAATCGGTTCAAGGATGTTTGAGTTATGGTTCAAAGACACGAAAAATCACAAACAAAATGGCCGCCTCGCGGCCATATTGGATTGTATCGGGATATAATTTGACATGCATATGTAGGCCATAGTGTTATGCCTTTGTGCCAAGTTTGAACAGAATCTGTTCAAGGATGTCTGAGTTATGGTCCAAAGACATGAAAAATCGCAACAAAATGGCCGCCTCGCGCCCATATTGGATCGTATCACAAAATAAATCGATGTGCA
Organism: Ptychodera flava; assembly: GCF_041260155.1. Taxonomy (NCBI): domain Eukaryota; kingdom Metazoa; phylum Hemichordata; class Enteropneusta; family Ptychoderidae; genus Ptychodera; species Ptychodera flava. The sequence continues at coordinate 38,721,903 of NC_091932.1, forward strand.
TCTGTAGGTCATAGTGCTATGCCTTTGTGCCAAGTTTGAACAAAATTGGTTCAGCAGTGTCTGAGAAACTGTTGATGACGGACGGACGGACGGACGGACGGACGGACGCACAGACGGGACCCAATCTATAAGTCCCCGCCGGACTTCGTCCGCGGGACTAAAAATACAGCACTGATGATCTGTGGAATCCTAATATCAGAGCTGTCACTACTTACCAGTCCATACATCATTTCATAAAGCACAGCGCCGAGACACCACCAATCCACTGATCTGTCATACTGCTGTTTGCGAATAACCTCTGGTGCTAGGTACTGATAAGAAAAACAAAAAAGACAATAAACTCATGTAAATATGACAGAGGGCAAACTGACTGTCCAAGATAGCTAGGCACATTCTGGAAAAGACAGACATGCCGATATCACAAACACTGGTATACTTCTACTGCCTTGGGACTCAGAACTGCATATGTATTTATTGAGAACTAAAATTGTGTGAAAGTGTGGGTACTAATTCACAGACAGTTACTGACTCGCCGAAAGGGCTGCATCACAGAGTCCATGACGACTTTGGCCATGTTACAGAATGTCAGTCAAACACCAAACAAAAGACCAGAGACACACAATGTCTGCTACTACATGATACATGTAAAAGGACGAATGCACCAAGTACCAGTGGCTCATAAAAATGTTCTGAACATAGAAAATCACCATATGCGTTTTGAGTTAACTATCACTGAATAATGTTGTACACTAATTGATGAAAATTAGTCATCAAAAGTTTACATGTAACACACAGAACATGAATACTAGTAAATGGGAAGAATTGAGATTAATGGACACAAAGAGTGTTAGTCACCTAATCTGGGTTGTCAGAGTTTGGGTATGGTAGATTGCGTGGGTAGAGATCCCCTGGGACAACCTGTTCTGTTTGGATTATCGAAATGTTTGTGTTGACTAATCCTCTTAGCACAGGGATTTGTAAATGCCACGAAAAAGATCAATGACCCCCATATTTTGGTATTCAATGAATAATAAATCATGATTTCATAAAATCATGAAGTAGTGTACACGTTTTTTGTTGCTTGCAGCCATCTTGCCTCAGGAGCCTAGTACTAAAAGCCACCTATTCATATACGGTACGTATACTGAGCGTGCCACACCCAGTCCATGTGTACCTCACATCTTACATTGTATAGTCTAATTTCCACTTGAGATCCAGAAGTACAGAACTGAGTACAGAAATGAATAAATTCTAAACTACCGGTACTAGCTGTAAACGTTACAGCCTATTACTAAAAGCCACCTATTCATATATGGTACTTATACCGAGCGTACCACACCCAGTCCATGTGTACCTCACATCTTACATGTATAGTCTAATTTCCACTTGAGATCCAGAAGTACAGAACTGAGTACAGAAATGAATAAATTCTAAACTACTAGCTGTAATGTTACATAAAAATTCTACCTCAGGCGTGCCGCAGAATGTCCCCGTTGTTCCAGTTGCTGTAATATTTTCTTTGCACAGCCCAAAATCTGTCAGGACGACGTGACCTTTGGCATCCAGTAAGATGTTCTCTGGTTTCAAATCTCTGGAATTCCAAAAAAACCAGAATGACATAATCACAACTATCAACAGAAATATTACATTCAATATTGCGATACATATGTATTCACTCTTTCTCAATGGAAAGCTTACACTTAGAGAAGGGTGTCCACACATATGTGACTTGATGAAAACAGCTTTGTCAATGAATTTATGGAATAATCCAATTGCTACCTAGACTACAGACACTGTGCCAACAAAACTAGCTTTCTTCAGCCCAGTTCCTCCTATTAGTGCAAGATGCGAGGTATAATGATATTAAATATGCAGATTACATTAATGAGCATTGTTTCGGTATTAAAATTCTATGCTAATGACCCTTAATCAATGTGGAATATTCATGTACCTTGCATTGTATACAGTTCCTCTACACAGCCTCATTTGATAATAACATACAACATACAATAACATATACAATAAGAAGACAACAGAATACAGGGCCAATACATTCAAAGTCTCTCAAAAGTCAAGGACTTTTTGAGGTCCAAAATACCATTTTCCAGAGATCGTTTTTACAATTCATCATTTTCACAAATCCCCTTACATGCCATTTTTACAATATTATCACCAATATTTTCTGAGTTTTTGAAAATTGTTGATTGCTTACAGGACTTGATTTCCTTTTTAAGAACTTTCCAGCTGGTTTAAGGACTTTCCAGGGACACAAAATCCTGGATTCCTGTCTATGATGTATTCCTTGCATGAAGATGTATCAGTCTACACATTAATTTCAGTCTCAGAGCATGATAAGGCAGCAACCTACCTATAGATTATATTGAGTGAGTGTAGATAGCCCAGTGCACTGGCTATCTCTGCTGAATAGAACCGTGCTCTCTGCTCGGAGAAACACCGTTCTCTCTGTAAATGGAAAAACAACTCTCCTCCATTGACGTAGTCCAACACAAAGTAGAGTTTATCCGGCGTCTGAAAGGAATAATGCAGTCCCACTAGGAATGGATGTTTGACGTTTTTCAGAAGGACGTTGCGTTCTGCCATGATATGTTTCACCTGTACCAAACAAGGAAGAAATTCAATTAGTCTTTTCCAAATAGCCACTCAAATGTGACAACAATGAAAGTCAGATCGGAGGAAGAAACAGAAATAAACATAGAAATATTTTGATGGTATTGCAGTGATGGTACTTAGAAGAATTATAACTACCAGTCATGGCCATCTTTTATCCCCCTCCCTCCCCTTCCGGAGATTATTCAAAATCAAATAGAATTTAAAATTGAGAGACACATTACAAAAATTTGTGATACAGTTTGAGAAGTTAATGATATACTTGAGCTCTAAAACTGGGGAAAAAAAATTGTGAAATACAAACAGTTGAATGCCTTGCAGGATCCTGACATGTGAGGGCAGCGTCACTGTAGGCTGTTTGAAGATCTGATATCACAGTTTTACAGGGACAACACAGAGTTTGCCTGTGTAGAAAATTTCAATGTGTGGTGTTTTCAAATGGAAAACCAGCATGCACACCACAGTCCTTTGGTGCTAGGGTCTCTGTAAATATACCCTAGCAACACTAGGATACCAGGGTGATGATAGAATTCTGCGGAAGAGATGGATTCTTCCACAGCAGAAAAGGTTGCTCAAAGTTAAAAAGATGTTACTTACTTCATTGCGTTTCATGATTGCTTGTTTTTGCAGAACTTTGATTGCATAGACTCTGCCCTCTGTCTTGTGTTTGGCCAGCAACACTTTACCAAAGCTACCCTTGCCGATGACCTTCAGGAAATCAAACTCACCCGGTCGGACTCTGTAATACAACCAAGGAAAATTATAACTTTACTTCTGAACACTTTTGATAGCATCTAAAAGCAAAGTTCTCCATAACTCTAATAATTTACAAGATCACAATCACTACATTGAGAAGCCCTTAAAAGTATTCTTGTACGTTCTATGATCTAAACTATCATAGTCAGTCCTGTGTGTTGAAGTTTCCTGAGTAATAAAATTTACATGATGAATGTGAACGTAGGAGATGCTAGGAAGTCATGAACTTGATTCAATATCATCTTATCCCTGTCATCCAAATATTTTGATCTTAAAAGTAGAATGTTCCTTCGGGATAGAAATTTGGACTTTCGAGTTTTACCATGCTTGTTTGGCCTATTACCGTATACGGTACCTGTGGAGGCTCATTTTTGGAGGTAAATAAAAATTCCTTATGAGACAAATAAAAATTTCACTGGATTATTTTTCCATAAAAATAAAATTTTTAATATTTCCGTGTAGAGTTAACAAAGGGATGGCAGCCATTTTAAATCTGACATATTGGTAAATTTCAGGTAATTGTTTCTCCAGAACCAAATTTTGCACAGTGACCCCCAATTTTTAAGAATTGATTTTGAAAAGGAATGGTTAAGTTTCGTACAGGAAGTTTGAGCGAAAGTTTAAGTCTTTTGATATCGAGGTGCATACTACCTTTACTGACCTTCTCTGAATAGGTTGCCACTGTATAGAGAGATGAGGAGATGAGGTGAATATGGTGAAAGCAATAAATGTTAATAATGACTTACTGTGCTTTTTCAGTTCCTCCTAGATTAATAAGGTTATTGTCAGCATTATTGTCTGTGTCATCCAGAGTACTTTCATCGGAATCAGTGGAGACATTCCGAGGGTTGTCCAGCAACAAGAACTCTCTGACGTCAGGACTGAAAAAGCAGGAATTTGGAAATTGGTAATATTTTGAGACCACAGAAAATTATTATCATACGGTTTTACATTTTCCCCTCTATTTTTTTTGAGGAGATACAACAGATTTGAACTTCACTGATGGCTAATCTTGATAATATATTTCAAAAGAACATTTTTAATTCCATTAAGCACTTGGAAGTTCTTTTACCTTTAACAATATACTAAAAGCTTTTTGAACATTTCCTTAACTAAAATAATTCAAACACTTTGAAAATTTGATTATCACTATCTTTCCTCTCTTTTTGTGAATACAAATCGGGTACAACACTGACAGTCAATTTCAAAGTATTGTGACACAAAACTCAACTTTTGGCCCTAAGGTCTGAACTGTGTGACTGATATTAGCTCATTGTGCCACAGGTAAAGTCCTACACCTGAATTTTTCATTAATTTTACCCCAGAAAAAAATCTGTTGAACTACAGACTCACTGTTCTAAAACCTTTGGATGGTTCAGCATTCTGCGTATAAAGTCGTCAAGTCCTTCTCGTCTCTGTCGTATAAATTCTGGATCAAAATTATTGCCAAAAATCTTCTTTCCAGGCAGTTTGATGTTGATTTCTGGGTGTTGTTTCTTCAGCTGAGTTCAAAAGTTAATAAAGAGTACTCACAATGACTGTAGGTTTGTTACTGAATGAAGTTGCAACTGCATGACGGTTGGTACAATCTGGGGAAATTTGGACAAACTTTACCTCTTTTGCAGTATCTGGATTGCGGGGACCGTAGGATTCACTGATACATGTATGCTATGGTTTCAATCATAACATTGATAGAAAACAGGGTAGAATTTTTGTCATTCTTGTTAGACTTATTTCCAAATATCTTGTCTTCAGTAAGACCTAAGTTTAAACTCTTACATTCAAATGTAAGTTGTATTATTGATGGCTAGACTGTCAACATTGCATGGACCCATTTTTTTTCATTTTTTTAAATTCATCATCTTGACAATTTGTGCCAGTTTTACATTGGACAGATGGAAAATAATATGTGGCTTCCTCAAGATTTATCAATTTACAGCCATCATAATACATACAATCAGCTTCGAACTTTCATAAGTACACAATGTCAGCATGTTGGTACATGACTTTAATGAACAATACAGATGTCTGGTGCAATTTTCTAAATGGTTTTTCATTTACACTAGCGTGACTGTGATATAAGATAATTTGCAACATTAAGCAGAAATTTGAAATCTAACTTTCCGCTGTTTACAGAACACATTTACTGTCCCGTACTATTATGTAAGACTCACCGCTTCATTAAGTCGATGGAATTCATTGTATCTACGGAAGATGAACCAGCTTTTTCCTCCCCTGTTTACAACAACTTTATAAACCTATGAAAGAGAATCAGATAAAAATATTTATCAGAGAAAGAGCAACATGTCATGAGAAGATTCCACTTTATTGAATGAACAATGCTGATTAAAATGTTCTCTGTTGTTCACTCAGCAGTCAAATTTTCCTCTTTTAATGTGGATCTCTGTCCATTGATTGTGACGGTTTTCCTGAATAATTGCCAAAACACCTTCAATGATATCAGTTATTAGCTTTGCATATGATTTGAGTTATGCATATTGGATTTTATTTGATTTCAGATACAGTCTGCTTGACTAGGGCACAGAGTTGAACACCTTCAAATCCCTGTACAAAGGTTAAATGTCACAATTAACAGCAATAGATCTACTCCTCTTTTCTTTGCTGCAGAAATGACTCGGATGTCACAAAAATATTGGTGAAAGGGGTGCATAAATGGACACTGGTGGGCACTGATAACTATCCTGTATGTCTGTCAAGTTCTATTTTTTTCAAACCAATGGCACGTGAACAGAACGTGTAATTATGGACCAAAGGTCTATGGTGTGACAAGGGGGTGACACTGCTTATTTGACATTTGAAAGGTCACTGGGGTCAAATCCCTCCTACAAAATAACAGCTTACAGCCCAAAAAAGACTAAAAAGAAGAAAAGGCTGATACAGTGTTACAAATATCAAATATACAGAATATGTACATAATTATTGCTCAAAGTATCCATCGAACTTCTAGTACCCTCTACAGCCTACTGTGGACTGTATAACTTTACTATGTTGAACAGCAGGTTTGTCAAATGTACGGTATTCTTTTACTGTTGCTGTTTTTGATACGATTGCAAATCAAAATGTTAATTAAAAGTCCTTACACTTTTTCTGAGGCTTTGTTCAATTCAGATTCACTGTAATGACTACCGTTAATCCCAGTAAAAATTACATTGGAATTTTGGTCTTCATATTCTGGTTTATATAATATGATATTGACATTTTAAAATGATCAGTTTTATTTAAACTGAAAAAGAAGATATCTGTAGGCAGAGAGTATAACAAGATTACTAGCGATACCAGAATCCTGAGCAACAGACGTAACAAAAAAGTAATGTATACAATGCATGGTTACATTTTTATCTATACTTAGTGTGTTGGTTTCTGATAAATGTTGACATTTGCATAAAAGGTATTGACTTCAATAAAATTTCAGGAAAACTGAAATCTTGTTAAGTATTTACAAAATACTTGCCCTTGACCATTTTCCTTATTTTTACAAGTTTGTACTGAATCTGTTTGTTATGTAACAGAAAATTGAAGTTTCTTCTCTGAAATTGGTACTTTTTGAAACAGCACTGACAGCAATCATAGATTGTGACCAAATGTACATAGTATAATATTTGTGGCAGAGCCTGCTGACGACAGAAATCAAGAAAAATATGTCTATTTTATGTTTTTGTCTGTGGTGCAGCTGTGTTCACAGTCCTTTTGGTTTCCATGGCAGCATTGGTGGTATCGGAGTATCCTTTACATTTTGGATACATGTGTGTAATTTCCAAAAGTTTTTTAATAGAATATATCTCGGGGAAAGATGTTTGGACTCTCAAATTTTTACAATATTACTTTGATCTACCACTTGTAGGGGATCATTTTGAAGCTCACAGAATGAATAAAAGTTTTCACTGGCTAATTTTTGTATTTTTCCCCATAAAGGTAACATAGGAATGGCGGCCATTTTGAATTCCAAATGTCACTAGAATTCAGGTACTTTCTCTTGCACCAAATTGTGCATGGTAGCCCCTTCAGTTTGTTCTTGATTTTGAAAAGTTATAATATAATTGAAAGTTTCATTATACAAAGTTTGAGCAAAAGTTTCAACTTTTTCAATTTGAAGCCCATACTACTTTGAAGACAAATATCACTTGTAATGTTAGGTATTAATGATAAAGTTATAATATCTTTGAAATCAGACAAACTCAGTAGCGTTATACAGGTATATGATATTTTCAGGGTAAATTAAAATGAACATTCAAAGTGTTGACAACTTACTGTATACTTCTTGCTTTTTTCATAGGTTTCCTCAGTGCCTGGTATGGTTACGCTTGTTATTGTGTCAGCCATCTTGTCTCACGATCGTTTTTCTATTGTCTGTCCGTTTTTATTTGTCTGTTGACGTATCACATGATACCGGAAAATACTTCTCAGCTGTCAAATTTTTTTGGTGTGAAGTGGCTTTGTCAGAATTTGGACTTGGCCTGGCTCATTCTACCATAGTCACCGTCTGTCTGCAAGAGAACAGCAACCATCAGAATCATTCACCAGCTCATAAAGGAGAATTCCCTATCCTGCTCTTTCCGTTTTTTATATCTTTGTTTAGAAGAGACAAAGCAATCATATTTTGATATTTTTGCATCATATGGTAAGCGTTTTCCTGATATCTGACTCACAAACATATGATAGACTGATTGGCAAATGACGTGCACTGACATATGTGTATGAGCATATCATGTAAATATTACGGTGACATACCCATAATTTTTATTGTAATATCAGACATACGTCATCAAAATACCTTTACATGATAAATTTCAGAGAGATAAGTTGCAGAACAGGACTGATATGCCTGACTATGTGTGATTGGTTGACAAAATAAAAGAAATTACTTCTCAAATGAAACAAAACTGTCAAGAGATGGAAACTTTGTCCCTCCACCCCTTTCATCTGCATGGTTTGGCCCGATCCCATTGTTCACTATGGTTGCTACAAAGGGAATTGGGAATGAAAAGGTTAACTGGATAAATACACATCAAATTATATGGAAAATGATACTGTAAAATTATGGTCTCTGACAAAAAGAAAATGAAAGCAACGGCATACTTGTAATATTACATATAATAAATATTACATATAAAGATTGGAGGTACATGAAACAAGCTGTTACTGCCAGAGAACTAAGAATTGGAAATTTTGTCACAGATGGTCTTGCTCTTGTAAAAAGGAAAGGTTTGTTCATAAATTCTGGATTATGTTACAAGGTGGAGAATGAACCCATTCTGTAACCATGGGTTGAAAATACATTTCCATAGAATTGAAAAAAACTTTGAAAATTGCCTACACGCAAATTTCTACATGTATTTGTTGACAATTAAGTCTTTGAACTGAATAGAATTGAATTAATTTGAATAGAACAGAATTGAATAGTTGTACACATGAAATAGTTGAATTGTCATCCACTGGAAGATGTACAAATATATTCAACTGTCACATTACTATGAATGGATCCCGGCAAAACAGTTTTCCATATGTTACATATGTGAAACTTTATTAACACACAGTGGTGGCCACTTTAAATACACTCTTGTGAGTTTCTGTCTTTCAGGAGGGGCATTATTTAATTTCAGTATTTAAATTTACTGTTTGTCAGCGATGTGGTTACAGAATTATATTGGTATAAGTCTGCGGAATGTATGTAGGCTAGTGTTCGATGGCACACATGGTCAGTTTTACCAAGCTGACCACAATGTGTCCACTGTGAGATAGGCGATAGCTTTATTGATTCAGTTTACAGTGTTCAAACTTTTGAAATGGTGCAATTCATGTCAGTGTTGCTATGGAAACTGGAAATGAAGTCCAGCGTTTGTGGACACCACTGCCGGTAATGTCACCTGAGGACAGGCTGAGGTCAATATTCAAATCACCAAGTTCAGCGTGTACTCTTTACATGTGAAAGATACAACGTGACAATGTCAATGTCAGTCTGACATTGGGGTTCTTTTTGAAGTCTTGCAAAACTTCCATTCTTTTACAATTTCCTTTCTCTTTATGGTTTGACCTATTATATTCAGTGATGGGGAAGAATCTAAATATACCAATGTGGGGGTGACAGAGTTGGATATGTGATGTGTTGGCAACATTCCATATGTCAGCAACCGATGGTATGTTACCTTTGTGATATAAGCCGTCACTGATCTATACGAAAGTTGCTACGATAAAACATAGCGGCTATTAGAATATACAACCTTTGCCATCAAAGGCAAAGCTCATTACCACGTATCTGTAACCCTTATCCTATCAGGTCCATCACCCCTCCATCTGCCAAGTCAGCAAAATGCAGTATTGAGTCAAAATCTTCATGTCCTGTCACTAATACTTGCCATGTTAAATTATAAGTCAGTCTATGTTTTGAGAGACCTTTGAATACCACTGTTACAATGCAACGTATTTGGCATCTTGTGCCTCACTGGTTTCACCCAACTTGACATGATTGGGACACATGAACCTTGCAGGATATAAAGGTCACATTTGACTATGAATACAGTTGAAAAGATGTATAAAAAGGCAGCAACACTTTATCTTTTTCAGGTTCAAATGGAAATTTCAAGTCAGCAAAGACCATTTGTGCCTGACCATACCAAACATATTATAACTGAAGTCCTGCACTTGAAACTGAGTGACTACTTACATTTGTTGATCAATGATACTGTTACAAAGAGATGAAGCCAATTTTTTCAATATCGAAGACCGATGTCTCATGAATGTGAATTGGTCACATCGAATAACTGCCAGTGTCTAAATTTGGATATGATCCACGCATAATGACAGGGCCATATATCTGATATTCCATACATCAATCATACCAGCAGAGTTCAGTTCAATGTACTTCAAGATTTTCTTCTGTTTTTATCATTTTTGATCAAAGACTATTGCAGTTTTCACTGATATTTTGTTACTTCCAGCAATTTTAATGCCAAATGATGGTAAATATGCCAAAAAACTTAGAAACCTATGTATCAACTTATTAATATTCTTCTATTACTTCAAAAGAACAGCCATATTTTACTGAAAAGAAAAATAGTGCAGAAAGCAGCTAGCATGTATGTTGCTAGCCATGTGTTGTAACTATTAAGTCACCGTTAAATTCAGAGCATACCCTATTATGAAGTTTTTGCTAGGATAGACATTTAAGACTAAGTCTTCTGATTGTACTTGTAGGCTGGTTTTTGTCATTTTAGTGAGTCACTCTATTTACAGGGGTGTGTCATAAATAATATCAAAGTAACCAAGCACTCTTATCTCAAAGTAAACATACAACAGACAGTTTGCTAAAATTAACCATTTGCTGATGACATCTTTATGAAAAGAAATAATTTTCACTCTATCGAGGACTCTTTTTAGGACAGACATTCCAGTGGTATTCACTATGGTTACAAAGTTCATAATTCTGGTACAAGGTTCAGAGAACAACACATGTCAGTTGAAATGGGTCACTTGAAGTCCAAACTTATCATATATGATCTCCCAGTAACCACAAAACCCAAATGCAGTATCACCCCTTTGATCCATATTCCCCCCAATACAAGGTTCACTATGCCCCAGACAACAATAGGATTATTCCAACTTTTCATAGTAGAAGGGGGAGGGGGTTTGAGATGTTATTTGTTGTACAGATCACCACAACACACAACCGTTACTTGTTCAACCAAGTTAAATTTTACAGAATAACCTCCATGTGTGTACCCATTTGGGTTAGCAACTGTTCTGAGTGGAACTGCGTCAATGCAGGCAGCTTGGCATGCCAGTGCACTGTCGGTTCCGGAAATATTTACAATGCTGTCTGTCGTAGCTACTAATATCACATAAACAAACCGAACACCTGTACACCTACACACACAATATTTGAAACAACACCCGTAATCAATTGGAGCAAGTTTCAACATGACGCAGTGCAGGCAAGAAATATCAAATCACAAATTTGGAGAAATTTTTGACTCCGCAATTCAGGAGAGAATTACTCACAGTTGTTGAAATAGTATTTGGTGATCAAGTTCCTGCTGCTGTCACCAGTCAGTGAAGTGATATGATATCTCAGTGTTCAGCTCGCACAGTAGTAGGGTTTGTGTAAATAGATACTCCGCCTGAAATCCATACCAATGGAATGCCATACCACAGAGCTATAGCATGTCTGACTACTTCATTGAGGGTAAAGCCGGTTCATAACCTTGAAGGGGAGTTGGGGGGATACAGAAAACTGGAAAGAGTATACTGGCTTTGTAAACAAATCAATTCACAGAAAACAAACTACTTCTTCATTTCTGATATCAAACCCACTTTGGTCTAGGAAGTTTCTAGCAGGTTTTTGTCCCTTTTTCAGTGTTTTTGCTAATGCCTTTGGAAGACAGGTAGATGGTTTGGAAAACCCTGTACCAGCCCTGTTGTCCCCTGATCTGATTGCCTTGATATCCTAATTTGAAGGGGAAAACCCTTGACTCGACTGGGGGAATCCCAGTAAAATGGGAAGAATTTACCATGGAGCTATAACCCTGGGAAAAGACTTTCTCTGGACACATTTTCTTCCTGTAATCTAATGTTTCCAATATACGTGCAATTTTTATTTACTTTCTGCAAATACTTGAACACTTGCCAGCAGAATAGTCTATGCCTTTGCCTTCAGTGATGGGTGCAGTGATCAAATCTCTTTCCAGCCCTGCCTGTTCAAAATGGCCTGTAATGGCAGTGTTGTACACAAATCTTTTGGATACATTTAAATTTTCAACTAATAGATGCTCATATGTTTCCAAAATGAGGAAATCTTTATGCCGCTTTATTACATAAAATCTCTAAATTCGTGTATTTTATTCATAAGTTTATAGAAGCCAGGTAATAATCAAGATAAGATATAGGCTAGATAATTTTAAGCAGCACAGACCATACGGTGAAAATAAACTTTTCTACAGTTCAAAAATATGTGTGGTATGTTGATGGTGCCCACATGAAGAATAGGTCTGTATTTTGAATACTTAAAAACCTAACCTGACCCAGATATGGTGTCTCATGTTGACAATACCGATAGAGTATCAATAAAATGCAGAGTTCAACCGGTACTTCTTTGTGTTTTTGAATTCACAATGGATGAGACTAGCCTAGGTCACACAGACAGAAAAGCTGCTATGTCCACTATGACGCTGCATCTTTTCTTATAGACCTTGGTGACGACCAGGCGACAAATTGTTACAATTGTAAGTGGCAACAATGCCGGGGACTGCACACAGTGAATTGTTGGAAGGGTTGTGATAGCTCATTAGTTTGCCATTGAGTTCACACACGTAATCTGGAAGGTCAGACAGTGGAATTAGCCACTGGAGGCAGCCAGAAATATGCAAAACTTGTCCATGCAAACTGTCTCAATGTTATGACATAGAACTGTCTGACCTCCAGTACATTTGGAGGTCGCAGACACCCCAGGTTGCCATATCATTGGCGAAAAATATCCATTGTATTGAAATGCATGACCATTGTATTGAAATGCAAGACGGATCAAGGTGACCGTGGTATATTTTCCTCTACAGTCTGGTACAACATCACTGAAGTTGGATAGTCATATTGGGTGTCAACAGCTACAACAGCTGTAATTTTATCAACATAGAGAGATTTGGTCAGTGTTAATACTGTTGGCTTCAGAGGGATATCTTATGTACTATTTGGAATCTTAACCCTTTAAATGCTATTTCACAATTTTATGATTTTTTTGTATAATTTTTTTTATAATTTTGGTCCAAATGAGCATAAATTTTCATTAGCTACAGTTTTTGATCAAAACTTTTCAGAAAATCAGAAAAAAATTGACAGGATTATAATTTACAACAGCAACAAAAACTGACTTTGGTACTCAAAGGGTGAAACAAACTTCAGCAGTCTGATTATTTGAAAGACACTGCGGAACATTATTTCTGAAGAGCAAATTCTACAAATCTTGCAATATATATTATTTCTATAGAGCTTTAAAGATTGATAATTTTGAACAAACTTGATGAGCGAAGGATTCAAATAACACTTGGGCTAGCCATCAAGTCACTCTATACATGTAATCAATAGGTGTGCAAAATTCAAAATGTATGAATGTTTATGAAAAAAACATGTCCTGACTACGCCTGTTGATAATCTACTCCAATAGCTTGCAACATTTATTCCTTGTGTGTCTATTCAATGACACTTTTGCTGTTGTTATATCATTTCCCAATTAACTTCCAAATAAATTAGCAGAAGTGAAAAATTTCCTGGTAGCACAGTCATTACAAACAGGATAAGTATTACATATTTCGGTTATTTTTAGATTAGCAATAAAACTGGCTAAATTTAAGCTGAGAAAAAATTGGCATTAGTCAAAAAAAGCAACTGGGGGCAGTCGTGACATTCAATGTTTTGTTTTGTTTTGACTGGTGTGGAGGTGTTTCTGCTTAAACAAAATATAGCCAGCAGACAACCACTTCCTCCTTACATGTCAAAGTTGACATTGCTCTATTTCAAGACAGAGAGAAATAAATTCCATTACAGCCATGGTAAAATCGTTATCAGTATACAAACAACATAACTGAGCCGTCGGATGTTTTTCCTGATAAATTTTGTTCTAATTCACACATATTTGTTGGTACAGTGTGTGTTGTTTGTGAGAGGAATGGTATTCCGACAACCTTCTAAGTTGTATACCTACATTACCATGGGAGAGATTAGCCATGTATTGTACACAGACCTTGAACACATTATTTGTAGAAATATGCAAATCAACTACATACCCACTTTTGAATCTACATTTCAATTATTTTCTTCATTTGATGTTAAGTCTTCTTTATACCACTGCAATCCGTATGCTTAGTCTTTGCCCCTCAGAAGTCTGCTGTTTACTTCACTAGTACTGTATATACATACTTGTAAATGACATAAAAATGTTGATGACATAATTTCTCAGATCTGACAGCTACTGGTACGCTGAACTATTTTGCATGTCGCGCTTGCACGCGCTTGAGTTGGCAGCACAAAGACTGACCTCTCATCCTATTGAAGTCACCAGAATAACATACATGTAGATATTAATCTTGCACACGGCACAAAAATCACTGCATTCATGTGAAAAGATGGAGACTTGGTCAGCATTCACAAAAGTGCAATTGTTTTACCAGGATTTTGCTGAAAGACTTGTCAAAGATTTGGGAAGTAAAACTAAATGACCACTACCATTGTCGCCGATAGAAACAGAAAATGAAAACAAAATGATTTCTGACTCACAACCACGCTGAAGTCTCAATAAAATTTGAATTCATGATGTGTACCACAGTCATTGTTACCTGACCACAATGATAAAGCAAATACTGATAATTTTTGTTTGTTTGTATTATTGAAATCATCACAAAGGGTAACATGTTTCTGGTCACTACCATGGAAACTTCTTTGCACTGCACTACAGAAACTTCAGAGAAAGTAGTTTGTGTGTAACCATATACTCTCTGTAAGTTTAACCAGCAGGTGTGCCTGCTGAGTAACAATCACAAGTTGTTGTTATGATGTATAGCTTATTGACGTACTCACGAGACACAGACTTTTTTTGACTTCGAAATCCTCTGAGTCACAGCACATGAACAGTTCAGTCTGTGAACTGACAAATTTATGCGTGTGGTCAATGCTTACTCTGGATAACAATGACAATAGACAGAAAACAATGAGAGACTCAGAGAGTTGGCTCTGACATGTTCTGGACTATGGACTTTCCCTGCCCACTTGTATAAGGCTGGAATCAGCTGATGTCTGATAAGGAAACAGCCGATCACAGCCTTCATGTGTTTGCATAACTCTAACATGCACATACACAAAACAATACACCAGAATTTCACCAATTTTAAATTTTCAGGAATTTAAGCACTTCCGTTTTTTTAAAGTAACAGCGTCTGAAAATGCTCATCTTTTAAAGGTTTGTCCCTCTTTTAGTGTCAGTTACCCCCTCCCCCTTATCACTGAAAACACAGTTGGACAAAGTACATTGGTCACCAGGATGGGACTTGCAAATTATTTGTTCTGTTCAAACTTCATAGGTCACTGAAGTTTGACACAGTGGGTAAAAATCTTCGAGTGCTGAACTGAATCCTGAACTACTCACATTTCAAAAGAGACCGTTACTGTGTCACAGCCAGGCTTGCCAGATATTTGAAAGTCTTTCCTCCTCATAGTCACACAGTTCTGTAAAATCTGCAATGGCCGTACCAAATAACACAGTGGAATTTCACTGACACACTTTTTCTGTGTCTTGAAATCAGAGGATTTGAACAAAAGCATTTGTTGGAAATGGAATGTGAAGGTACAGCAAATACTTTCAGCTACTTCTTTTATAATGTAATATTTCATGTGTGTGCTTGCATTTTGATTAGATAGGTCACAGTAAATGGACTCCTTTAGATCGTAAGGTGATTGGTACCTTTGGTCCTGTCCTGGGAAGACCATCCATCATGCTTTATGGATGTGTCGTGTAAGTATCTCACAGGCAATAAATCAAGTTTGAGGGCTTTTTGAGGAGTACAGTCTGGTGCTAATGATGTATTGTGAAAAAGTGACAAAATTATCCTCATTTAGTAGAGAAATGGGAGTATCATTTGCTTTGAAGGAAAAGTTTGGAAACTAATGTGGGCATGTGTGAGCACAAACCAGCCATTCATTCAAATGTTGTTCATATCTAACATAAAATGTCAGAATGTATAAAGTATGCCGGACGGTTCTGTAATCTTGAAGGCTGACATGTCATGTCACTGCGCTTCAAGGCATTGTCCACCGACCATAACTGCAACACTTTCATAACAATTGAACTCATCTCATTGTGTCCTACGGACAGTGAGTTCAACGATCTAGGCCACTGCTATAATAATGTACTTGTAACGAGCCAGCACATGAAAGCTTGTCATTCTGAAGTCAAATACCAGCATATTTCTGGCTTCCTTCTGGTGGTTCAACCATGAAAGGTGTATACTTTGGAGGGTATTTGTATGGTTAATGGTAACATTAATTGTTGGCTACCATTAACAGTGAAATGATTGAGAGTGAGTTGAAAGCCAGTACTCATAATTTGAAAGAATGACACCGTCAGAAATGTTTTCCTCTCCTGCAACGACAAATGACATAAAAATTCTATCACAAATGTTGTATCGGAATGACTAGCTTTCCTGTGATACTGAATTTGCAAGAGAATGAGAATGTAAAACTGTACATATATCACACATATTTAGCAGCGACATTGAGCCGTTGTTGTCAGCGGATCTGCATATTTAAAACAACCATTGATACAATTTGCATAATGTATTAAATACCAGAGTATTGTACCAGATTACAAGAATACTGCACTTCTACTTATGTGAGAATGCAGGGAAAAAGTAAGACAATTCAAAAATGTAATAATCAGAGAAAATATTAGAACATAATACATGACAGCTATTATCTTTATGGAAATCAACAACAAACAAAATGACCATGTTTATTTGAAAAACTAAATCTATGTTTACTATAAAGAAAGTCAAATTGGTAACTTTCTATTTAATTTTGAGATTTATTGAAGACACTCTAGTGGATGTACCAAACACAAACCCCATTATCGGCATTGCTGATCACACAGGGGTAGGCAACCATCTTGCAGTTCTGAACAAAAATTTTCAAAAAAAACACTACCACATTTGTCCACAAAATTTGTCTATGTCTTCATTGAAATATCACTGGATATCAGTTCTTACAACTTACAAATTGAACGTTCAGATTCCCTACAAGTCAGTTATTATTCACACTGAATAACACCATAGTTGTGATTATTGGGGGGCTTCTTGGGCACAGTCAGCAGGTAGGATGGCCCTCATTGTGCGCCTAGCAAACAGCAACTGGTAAGAAAGCACAACAATCACGGCAGAATTACAGAATGGATCTTGCTACTATCGCTATTATAACAGTAATTGAATTGTCAGTGACATATAGTTCAGATAGAGGGCACTGACACGGTCACACATCAACGACCACTTACTCCTCTTTTAATAGCTTCCAGTGACGTCACCACAGATGTAATAACAACAGCAGGGTATGCAATGTGTCTCATTTACAATGGTAAAATGATTGATCGATGTTCACTCAATATGTTATGTGAGCTGTGGAATCCAATTTGCGTAAACCATATCAACAGTGGAAGGTTGTCTATTCAACTGGAACCACCCAAGGTTACATTTTATCATGTCAAGACCGTCATCAGGTTGACCTTAGACTTAGGGGAGCGAATAACTGAGTTGTGACGTTATGGCATCACAACACGTTTCAGATAAAACTGTATTATTACCATATAGCTAAGTAGAAATTATAAAGATGGACTACTGGACAGAAATATTGTCACTTTATATTTGTAAAAGAGAAGTAGTCCAGATTTACAATGTCACTATCTGGATGACAGACAACTTTCACAAATGTAGTATATTACTTCAATCACAATATGAACAAATGATATCTGAAAATGTTTGTACGTTCAAAGGTTTCTTCATCCCCCACTCTCCCCCCCCCAACAAAAAAATATGTTGCTGTCGAAAATGCCCGAAAGTCCACCGTATTGTGTAATTTCAAACCCTTTTACTAGGCTTTACTAGAAATCGGGGCACAATCAAATTGGAAATGTCTTGATGAAATAACTTCGACATCGTGGAAAAAATACAGTAAAACAAGTGGGATAATGTCAAAACAGTAGAAAGGGGTGGAAAATTGTCAACATCAAACAAAACCATCTTGTGGGTATGAGAAAATTTAGGTACTACTACAGTACATTACTCACTATCGGTATCATAGTATCGTAAGCCGGCTCCACTGTTCAATCGCTTGAGCGTTGGTTCCGTCAAAGTGCAGTTGTGGTGTCGAAATCCCCAATTTCTCTGTCCATATGTTGACTTCTTCGTTCTTCTGCTCCTATAAACACGATATTCAAAAGGCGTTTACCGCCACACTATGTGCCAAAGGCTGTCTGTGTATTTTGCCGGTGAAAGATGCGGGACGTGAGGGGCGTTGGGGCACACGTTGATATGGCGTGACGTTTTCGTCTGTCAATGACCAAAATACACACACCCGTACACATACCGGCACGACGCTTGTTTTGATAAACCGTTTACGTCAGAGCAGACAGATTGGCATTAATCTCGTATTTACTATGATGGCATATGAAAGACACTTTCACTGCTTTCATTGATTGGATATTAGAGAGATATTCTTGAATGGCATACGACGTCATCAAAGCTGCCACATATTACATTGCCTGTTTTGACCAACCTTTGACCCAATAACAACGCAAAACATCGTACCCGTACCCGCCTTTGGCTTTCGCCGCCCGGTTAAGTTATTTTGGGGATTTTTTATGATAAGTTAGATAACTTACGTGACGTTTTTTACAACCAGAAATGTCCAGTCTGTGACAATGGTACGGTGTATACATCAGACATTATTATTGGTACTCTCTTACCGGTAAGGCGTATGTTCCGGCTAGAATCCGCCTTCCACTGTTTGAGAACCACGAGTTATGATGACATTGCCGGCGTTACAAGGTTAAAGTGACAGACTAACTAATTCATAGTGAAATGTCAAACAAACATGATATTTTCTAAAATAAGAAAATAGCATTCTATTGTAATTACAATACCTTGTTATGTTTGTCAGAGTTGTAATACTGCAGAAAATGAGGTAAAACGTATAATATACAAAATATAAAGGTATTAGTTAAGCCTAGCCTGACAATCTCATGATATAGGTGTCCTCGGCAGCGTATCTATCACGTATGTTCCCATTGGTCTATTTTGGACAAGTCATGACGAAGTGTGCTTTTTTGTCCAATCAGCATCCGGATAATGTACATGCAAAATCTCCCATGATACACAGCAGCAAATTTTTTGATAGAGTGAAAACATGGCGCCGACCACAGAGGTAGGAGTATTTATCTTTTTACACATATTTTGATTCCTTCAAAGCATCTTGCTCATCCAGCAACATTTCGCAGAATATATACGATTCCTACTATGAAATGGTTTCATTAGGAGAGCGAACATCAAATATTCGGCATTCAGCAGAGTCAGTTATCTGTTAAGCACACTGCGTTGTGATCGATGTCAACACCTCAGCACCTGAATTCTGGATTACTGGTGCTATGTAATCGTTCGTTGTTGATGTTTTTTATGTCATTTTGACGCATGTTAATTGCACACATTCAAGATAGCAAGTGTTATGCATTTAAGATAATATTTTATGCATAGTTCTCTTGTCTGTTTGTCACTGCGCGCTACCGTTGCATCAAACGCTCACATCTCTATGACAACCGACCAAGCTATGGTTGAACCGAAACACGATGCGCAAAATGACGTAGTTTAGAAAAATTATCATTTATAATATATAAGATCAAAAAGTAGAATACAGTGTTTTTATCGTGAGAATGTATTAATGTGTAATTTTATGAAATGTTATACATAACATCCGTTTCTAGCGCCATCATAACATTTAATATATTTTCTGACGATTCAGTGATTTTACAAGCAAAGATAGTACATGTAGATACTTCCAAAGAGAAAAAGAAAATCTTTTTACATTTGTGTGTCTCTTGAACTTGTTTCTTTATAGGATGTGGATGAAAAGGGACAAAGAAATACAGTTCATTTTGATACATCAAAGAGAGAGCTATTCACAATACAGAATGGTTTCAAAAACCTTCACAGAAAACTCCGCTCAAACTGGAAAATTGTCTCGTAAGTATGGAGCATTGGCCTTTTTGGACATTTGTATTCAGAAATGTTTCCTCTCACTTCCACTAGTTTAAGAAGGGAAAGTAATTAACATTTAAATGAGAAATTTCATCTTCTTACAGATAGCAATGATTGCAAATGATGTCACTGTTCTCTCTCATTAATATGCATAAATAAATATTTGTCTGCATTTTCCGCATGAACGACGAAAATGAAACCTGCTAGCGTTACAATGGTTACTAAAAGTCACGCTAGTTCGTGGTATTATGGCTCAGACTACAAGCTGCAACAACAGCCGTGCATGCAACAACAAAGTTTGTCCGAATTTTAGGCAGCGTTGTCCGAAAGTCGCGCTTGTGCAGCTATATTTAGTAACAAACCTGAAATCGCGATCAACGCTATTCACCTTACGAATGCGAGATCCATGTTTATATGCATGGTATGTGAAAATTGAAATTGTATGTATTTCCGTCTGTAGTAAAAGAATCACTGGTAATCAGTACCTCATTAGAAACTTTATGTGAAATTTTGCCATGCGTATTACTTTTGTGAACATTTTCAGGGATGTAGAAAAAAGCCGGCAACCAGAAAAAAAAGAAAAAAGCTGTCAGTTAAAATTTGTGAGCTGTAAAAATTAAGTTTTAGTAAAATATCGGGACATTTTGCACAAACTTATATGCATAAACACTACTTGTACCCACCTGTACTTTTATTTTTGCCGCCTGTAACCAAATTTTCTACAGCCATGATTTTGACCTATTTTGAATGAAATCTTAAATAATACCAACACAACACCTATGTTTATGAAAATTGTAGTAAATGTAATTTTATTCAAACATTTTTCTTCCTTCATTGGTGCTTTTGTACTTTGTAGGAGTAAAGAAGAAATTACAGATGCCAGACTAGCATCAGTGAGAGTGTTTGTTATTGCCGGGCCCAGAGAAAAATTTACAGCACCAGAGGTAAGTGGTGTGGTGTTCATTGTCAAACAAAAGGTGGGCAACACATCACTCGAGAGTACTGTATATGCCAGGTGCCATCTGATAATCGGTACAGATTTAGCTCCAGTATTGCTCAATGATGGTTCACTGTTAGCAATTAGTGAGAATAGTGGGCTATATCCTCATTATAGTGGAAATTAGTGCTGGTCTTAGGTTGCCTTTAATAAATACAAACATATCCCCTAAGATAATTTTGAGTCCTACTACAGCTTAGCATTGGCCTAAAATTCTTTACTCTTGCCTCTGTCAATCTCAACATGTATATTCTGTTTTAGAATCACTGGCACTCTTTGTTGTTAATTGCTGGTACCCAGTGTCATCATCACTATTGGAAGTGCTAATGATATCTTTGTAAGTGTAGACTGCTAGACTACAAACCCACAATTTGCAAGACTGGGTAGCACTTGCGATGCCTGTAATTACTAATAAGAACGGAACATTGGCACCCAATTTATGTTATGGGGGACAAAGAATTCTCAGCTTGCCTGTAATAAACATTGCCAATCCAAAGTCATTAAGCATTTCCAATTTCAATACTAAATAAATTTGCATGATGTAGGAATTATTTGTCAGTAGAAGTAGCTGTTCACCACAATCATAACAAATTTTAAAGACCAGCTCTTTTCATGTGGTAAAGTCCACCACTCTGTATTTAATACCGTGTAGATGCTTCCATGCAGTTACTGTAGCTAATTGAGATGATATTCAAACTTTCCTCTCTTCATGTTTGTGACAAATGGTATTTAGCTTAATGAATAACCTATCTGCAACAAGAATGTACGATTGCATGCTGAAGTGTATAATTTCAAGACAAGTTAGTGTAATCTTCAAATAATTAAGAGTAATACAGGGCAAGATCTGACATTGGAGTGCCAAAACATTATGGGAAGTAAGATGTGCTGGTCTTTCCACTTTGATAGAATTGTGAAAGGACCCACTTTTTAAAACTATTAATTCAATTTTTCCACTAGCAATGTAGATGTTTGTAACAGAATGCAGAATGTTGACAGAATCGGATGTGATTACCCATTCCGATTTTGACCATGTCAGTTTTTAACTCCCATAGCCATATGTATATATGGCAATGGAAGCTATTCTTATAGGCTAGGGAAATGTCTGTCTGTATGTATGTCTCTATGTCTCTATGTCTCTATGTCTGTCTGTCAACATCAAAAACTCCAAAACCGCTGTACATTTCATCTTGATATTTGGTGTGTACATGTGATGGGCTGTAGATGAGATTTAGTTCAAATGAAGTTGTCATTGCCAAAAAATATGCAAATTAAGTGAACAAATGTAAAAACATTCAAAATTGAAAAAACTCAATAACCACTGAGCAGATTACATGAAAATTAGCATGTAAGTACTTTGGGCTGACATGAAATGATTGTGCACATCTTTGGTCAGTATCTTGGACTTGCTATTTTTCATGAATTTTTTGTAATTTTCTCCCATTTTTGGTCAAAAAATCTTCTTCTCTGAAACCACAAGTCCGATTGATTTGAAACTTGGTATGGAAGTGCATAGGAGTGCCCTTTCCCAAATTTGGGCAAATCGTGGTGAAATTTGCATAGTTTTAGTTTACACGTCCACAGACTCCATGTATAAGGCAGATCTCCATAGACTCCCATGTATAAGGCCATGAAAAATAAAAATTTAGTTCTCATGGTATTCATATTGCAAAAAGGATGCAGTGACACAATTTTTAGTCCCCACGGATGAAGTCCAGTGGGCTTATAGATTGGGTCATGTCCGTCTGTTCTTCCATCCATGAGTCCATCTGTTTACGCGGATATCTCGGATATTTTGACAAAATGTCATGTGACCTTGATGACATTTGATCTCAAATATACATATTTGTCCATAACTCAGTAACCACAAGTGCTACCACCCTTCATATATGGTATGATGGGACACCTTATGACGCCACATATTGTACCTCATTAATTATGCACATATCTAATTTTAAGCGAGCCAATAGAGCTAGAGGTCTGATTTTTGGTATATAGGGATAACTTAGCAAAACAATTTTTTTGACAAAATGTCACGTGACCTCGGTGACCTTTGACCTCAAATATACATATTTGTCCATAACTCAGTAACCACAAGTGCTACAGCCTTCATGTATGGTATGATGGGACACCTTATGACGCCACATATTGTACCTCATTAATTATGCGCATATCTAATTTTGAGCGAGCCAATAGAGCTAGAGGTCTGATTTTTGGTATATAGGGATAACTTAGCAATACAACTTTTTTGACAAAATGTCACGTGACCTCGGTGACCTTTGACCTCAAATATACATATTTGTCCATAACTCAGTAACCACAAGTGCTACAGCCTTCATGTATGGTATGATGGGACCTTATGACGCCACATATTGTACTTCATTTATTATGCACATATCTAATTTTGAGCGAGCCAATAGAGCTAGAGGGTCTGATTTTTGGTATATAGGGATAACTTAGCAATACAATTATTTTGACAAAATGTCACGTGACCTCGGTGACCTTTGACCTCAAATATACATATTCGTCCATAACTCAGTAACCACAAGTGCAACACCCTTCATATTTGGTATGATTGGACACCTTATGACACCACATACTGTACCTCAATAATTATGCACATATCTCATTCTGAGTTCTTGGCTGGCCAATACTGCTAGAGGTCTGATCTTTTTTCCCGATTTAGAACCATAACTTAGACATGCTCATGTGTTTCAAATTGGGAACAACGACATAGACCTATGTGCCCATAGATCTCAACATATACACTCCAGTGATACTTCTTAACTCTTTTCCTGCCGAGCGCCCTTGTCCGTTATTCCCCAAGTCAGTAGAAAACCGCCCCATAATATGTGCCTGCAAAAGATTGGCTCTCCTGCATGTTATCCTGCCAGGCATTTGGCAGAAATCGCCCATTTTCAGGTAGTTTTAGCCGTACTTATACGTGTTAGACTTCGATAATTTCTACATGCCCGTAGACAGGGGAAGGAGCTCAAGGGTTGCTGCAGAAAAAAATTGAGGTCACCGGCTTTGTTTGCCCCTGGGAGTGCGTCATTTTATTGCCGTTTCATGTTTATTTTTTTGGAAATAAACTCCTTCAGTATTACGCACGTCCGCTAGGCACAAACATCACCTCACTCGTCTGTTAGTCAGAGACCCTGAGGGTCGTGCTAGGGGTGCAGCAGCACCGTCAAACCTGTCCTGTTTCCCCAGGGTAGGGTCAATTGAATACGTACCTCCAACGACTTGGCAGTGTAGCACAAAAACTACGTTTTTGCCGTTGTATTAACGACATGGCTGAGCCATTGAAGCACAGCTTTACGTAGTTTGCCAGCTCAGTTGGGAGTTGGCTTACGAGTGTTACCGTTCATTACTGACTTAATCGAGTGGTCCTCAGTCAGGTACGGGTTTGTACCGACATGGCTTGGGCTGCAGCTAACCAGTGATAACCAGTCACTACCCCAAGTCTTCAGTTCACTTTTGCGATGCACGGGTGCAACGCAATATGCTTCCATTGTTCTAGCCATCGACGTGTCCACATGCTGCAGCCATATTGTACTGCTAGCTGGTTTGCATAACAAAAGCAGTCCCTGCTAAATGCAGCGGTATCCCGTACATGTAGCATATTGACCTCATGTGCCTTTTGAATTCTCTGTACGCAAACAGCGTACGTAGTTACCAATGCATCGGCAAGAGGATACGTTTGCCTGCAAACCAGAGCCAGTACTTCGGACGGTGGAATAAATAAAAAATCCAAAGCTATGTCCATTGAATGGCACGGCCAAGGCAGTGAAGGACGTTGCCTGGCTTGAACTTGCAGAGCTGAAGCCCAGCTTAGTATGTCGGACACCAGTTTGTAATGGTATTTCCGAGTCGTTCATATCCGTTCCATGGGAGGAACAAGTCGAGCCGTCCCGTCAAAAATACGTTCTCATTTTCAGTCACGCACAACTGAATAAGTGACTTTCGTCTCGCACCATCGGCATATCTGCCAAGTCGTTTGCAAGAGGTAGCCTTCTAGATTAGCATTGCCGAGTTGGTCAAGTTCGGCAGCAATCTGTATAGTGCCAGGCAGCCAAGTACGTCCAACTCCGCCAGAAAACGTCACCATGCTATCCTGCCAAGTCCGCTAAAAAGCGGTAAAAAAAAACAGCCCCCCTCGGGTGTGGGGGACTGGCGGACAGGTTTCTGCACCTTTCCCTGTCCTTGGACTCCCTGTGAACCCATTTCGAGAGCAAACGCCGTTCCTCGCCCAAAACCTGTCCTCAAACAACCCCTAGCGTGAGCAAAGGTTTGCTACACGTAGTTCCGTCGACTAGGCAGGAAAGGGGTACCAAAAAGGAGCCCGATTTCCACCGCCTTAGGAGGATAACGGCTGTGGCTGCTCAGCTTCTAGCTACACCGAATTTCAAGCGGATTTTCACCGACTTGGCAGGAAAAGGGTTAATGACACAGTTTCCTGACCCATCAAGACTAATACTCCTATTACAAGTGGGGACTATGTCATTGTAAATGACTTGTTGAGTTAATGGTTGTATCACAGTATTCGATATATCTAATTCTGTATTTTTTCCATTTTATATTCTGAATAAATACATTAAACATATTTCACTGTCTCCAGTACATTACATTTAAGTATTTTCACTTCATGCACTTTATCCCTTTCACACATGTTCAAATATCTGACCAGAGAACAAACACTAAATAGTCCAGGATGGGAGCTACAGTGTCATTGATGTCAGTTTTTAACTTTTGTATGCATTTCTTTGTTTTGTGTAGTTTGATTGCATCAAGAAGTACATAGAGAATGGGGGCAGTGTCTTAGTGTTGATGGGCGAGGGCGGAGAATCAAAATTTGACACAAACATCAACTTTCTCTTAGAAGACTATGGTATCATGGTCAACACTGGTAAGTTCTGCATACAATGGAATGCTGATTGGAAAAGACAGGGGTTACTTGTTCTGATTATTTGAAAAAAAGTATTAGCTTTGACATGCACAGTGTGTGGGAATTTCTTTGAAAAAATGTCCTATGTCTGTCTTCAGGCTTTGTAGCACTGTCACCAGGCTAAGCTCATTAATTGCAGTGCACATGGTATATTTAACCCTTTTCCTGCTAGACAGTATCACTTCCCCATCAGCCAAGTCAGTAAAAAGTGGTATTGAGCCAAAACTTGGCTTGGTCTGTTATAGCATCTTTAGTACAAAAAAATCAAGTTTACAGTATTTATGTTTCCAACAGCTTACAAATTTACAGTATTATGTTAAAATACACCATATGGAATATGTTGTGTTTCATTAATTTCAATCATCTTGACCTGGTGGTGAAATATGGACTTGGCAGGAAAAGGGTTAATATATATTAAATGAGTATCCCGTCATTCATGTTTGGCTTAACCCATTCACAGACATAATATTGTTCAATCCCATTGTTCTCTTTGCAAAGGTTTCCACTACATACATAGGGCTAAAGAAGACCATATAACTAAAGCTGATGAGAGAGTTGATTAAATATAGGCCTAATATACTCATCAATTCATTGCCATTAGTAGAATTTCCTGATTAAATGCAAGATTTGCTTAATGCATTTTGTATGATTAAACCCTGTGAGCGCCAAAATTGGTTTTTGTCACCTTTATAATATAACCAAGTCAATTTTTTTGCAAATTTTGCCAAAATTTTGATCAAAAGCTGTAGCTAATAAAAAGAAATATCCATTTGGTCCAATATTATCATAAATTACAGAAAAAAATCATAAAAGTTGGTAAGATGTTGCAATAAAATTTTGGCGGGAAAAATTACAACACTCAAAGGGTTAAGATAGTAGAATTCAAATCAGTGTATATGTTTGTCAATTGTCCTGTATAGGACACTAAAAGTAGTGGAAATTTTGTGTTTCAACTTTAATTTCATTTCAACAAATGAATTAAACAAGCGTGATTTTCAATATTTGTTCAACAGATGCAGTGGCAAGGACAAGTTATTACAAATATTTCCATCCAAAAGAAGCGCTTATTTCAAATGGGGTACTTAACAGGTAAGTTAATGTTTGTGGAATGAAGCTGTATGCAGAGGTCCTAACTTGACTAAGTGACAAAATGGCAAGAAAAAGTATATGTATCGTTACAAGAACATATCAGTAGTTATAGAAGAATATCAAGAATATGTCACTGAAAAAATCACAATTGCTAGTGGAAAAATAAACTGATTAAACACAAATGACATGGCAATGCATGTATCTGGATGTCAGAGAAGTTTTATACACAAACTGAATCTCAGGAAATATTGACAAGTTAGGAATTTTTCTAAGTACTTGGGTGACTAAATTATGCACTTGTGCTTTTAAAAAGTGCTAAGATGTAGAAAAAAATGTTAGCATAGAGTAACAATTTTACGGAGTAATTCATTGTTTGATTGATTAACAGAGCAATCAGTCAGGCAGCTGGTAAACAAATCCCAGGAACCAATGAAGAGGAAGCCAGTAATGATATGCAGTAAGTGTCATGGCAACAAATATTTTGGGGTACACTTAATAGAGTGTTTTGAAATAGCTAACTTTCTAGGTGGAGTCTGTACATGTGAAGTTGTTACTGGAATCTTGGTGACAAAGTCGAATATGGGCTTTGGAAGCTTTGGAAGTTTTTTCAACGTACATCTCATTTCAGCTTTAATGCAATACAAGTGCAGAGTGTTATAGCATTATTTCCTTGCGAAAATTACTTCTGTTAAATTAGTGTCACTGTGTGCTTCAAAATCAATGAAGTGGTGAAGTCAAAGCTTTCCATTGAAACTATCAACCAGAGCTACCTAGTTCAGTCTCTATCAGCTTCAATGGGACAAAAAATCTCAAAACATGTTATTGAAAAATGCTTGTAATGTAATATAGTATTGCAGATTCAGAAAATATTTTTGAACTATGATATTGAAGACAGGGTATTTGTAAAGATTTAAAATAATGTGGTTTTCTTCCATTGCAGGGCTCTAACATTCCTTTATCCATTTGGTGCAACATTGAATGTAGCCAAGCCAGCATCAGCAGTGCTGTCAACAGGCACCGTGTGTTTTCCACTGAACAGGCCTGTCCTGGCACTTTATTCATCAAAAGTAAGTTATTCAAAGCATATTTTACCAAACTGTAAACCTCGCCTCTTTCCTCTTGCTTTCAATGATGTATTGGACCATAAGACTGGGAAATAGGGGTGCTGTGACATCATCAACATTTATGTGGTTCTCCTTTCTGGAATGTTACTTTTTGTGTTGATAGTCAATTCAATGTTTATCATGTAGTTCATTCAAGAATACGTTGTTGATAGAAAAATTTGATGCAAATCCCATAATTCATTGCAAGCCGTTAATGTGCACAGCCATTGTATACATTTCCACCAAGTGAAAAAGCTAGATACCGGAATCAAACCTTTGAACATTCTTATGGTTGTATCTTTTGAAAAAACTAATTTTGATATGCTTGTAATCGGGAACTGCCTATTGTCAATGTAATATAATATGTCAATGTGATAGAGAAATAACTGTATCATGGTGTGGAATGTATCATAATTTTTATCATAAATTAAATTGTTTTAACATTCATCTGGTGATTGTCTTCCAGTACTCAAAGGGCAAGCTAGCAGTGTTGGGCTCAGTGCATATGTTCAGTGATCAATACCTTGAAAAGGAGGAAAATGCCAAAATCCAAGATGTCATATTCCAGTGGTTGACAACGGATGACATTGTACTCAATGCAATAGATGCTGAAGATCCAGAGGTTTGTATTTAATTGTTTTCTTTTGGACAATACTGAAAATTAGTGGACTCAGTGTTTTGCATTAATCACAGTAAAATTTGGAGCCACTTTCCTCCAGGAAAAATCTTTAGTTTATATCTAAAGGTTTATGTCCATTTATTTTCACTCATGATGTCCTTTGTGGGTTAGAAACTTTTATCTTGTCAAGTTCAATGCCACCATCAGGTCAAGTTTGTTGAAACCAGGGAGGCATAACATGTCCCAGGGCTCGACGTAAGGTCAAATCATCCACTAGCCCGAAGGACTAGTAGCAGTTCATTTTTAGTAGTCCTAAATGAAATCTACTAGTCCTGCTCAAGCAAAGCCAAATGTTGCTCTCATGTTGTAAAGAGGTGTATATATGACCATTCTCATATTTTTTGTCGCAAAGGTTTTTTAAACCCAATAACTAACTTTCATGCAAGACTAGCACATTTGCTTACTGCAAAATGTTTAACTTTGAATCATATATAAACCACAAAAATAACCTGAATGAAATGTCCTGTGTAGGAGGAGAGGTCATGAAAATAGCCTATTGCCATCAAGAATAAAATCAGAGGTAGGGATGAATTTGTTGGAAAATCCTTCATAGCTCCGGTAGTACGCCATTAATTTGCAAAGAACATGTTTGTTCATGCTGGGGACAGATTTGTTTCTCCAGAACTGAAATTCATACAGCCATTCACAAATGTTCCTGTGGAGTGCCTTCATATTTTTGACATATATCACATTTTAAAATTGACCAGCTTGTGGGGAGGACCTCTCATTTGTAATAATGGTTTGTGAAAAATTTTGTTTTTAATAGTAAAAATGATGCATTTTACCATTTCATGTGCTTGTGTCTTTTATGAGTTTTTGCCAGTTACTGGTTACAAAATGTGATTAGCACAAAAATAACCAATGACTCCCAGAAGTGATTGGATACAACAGTTTGATACACCCATTTCATACGTTGTTTATTCACTACTGTTTTAAGGGTCACTTCACTATTATTGCCCCAATAATTTACACTTTTCCACTAAAATGGCAAAACAATAAGTTGCTAGCACCAAGTTATTATCTGTGAGGAATTCCCTCACCTGTACAAGCAGTAGCAACTTGCCATAGCACTGTTTTGGCAAGCTAGATGGCTCTTTTTAAGATCAGCTTCAATTAAGCTAGGGGGTCTTGACTATATATGGAGGTCAGCATGTGGAGGCATTCTAAAGCAGGGTCAAGCTGGCTACGAACTATCGGAGGTGTTGTTTGGGAATGCCCCTGAAGAAATCTTGAGAAAAATCTTCTTTGAAAGGCAAGGATACAGAGTTTGAACGAAATTGTGGGGTTGCTCATGTAACCGATTTTCTATTACCCGACTTTACGAAATAGAATTAGTTGCATAGAATAATTTATTTTGGGTCTGGGGTTTGGCGTTGGCATCTATAAAGTATAGTGTGAAGTAGACAATGTACATGAACAATATATACAACAACGAATTTCAGATTGATGCGCATCTACATATAATTCACAATAAACCTTACAAAAAAAATACAAATAATCCCTCGAAAACATTAATAATTAAGTTCATTCACAAAATTTCATGACATAGCTGGAATTGTGGCAAATAAATATATCCAACCATATAAATTAATTCAAATGCACTTTTCAATTACACGTGGTATGATTTAACTATGCACAAATATTTGCAACAGTGTAAATTCAAATTTGATGCAATACCAAGAAATATACAGAATCTACATTAAGAAGGAGTTTCTCAATATTCCGGTTACTTATTCAGCATACAATGAGTAACTAAATCCCAGAAACTGCATATATTCTCAATTGAAAGTCAAATCAATATAATGAACTTTTCAATTACACGTGGTTTGATTTCAATATGCACAAAATTGGCAACAGTAGAAATTCAAATTTGATGCAATACCAAGAAATATACAGAATTCTACATTAAGAAGGAGTTTCTCAATATTCCGGTTACTTATTCAGCATACAATGAGTAACAAATCCCAGAAACTGCATATATTCTCAATTGAAAGTCAAATCAATATAATGAACTTTTCAATTACACGTGGTTTGATTTCAATATGCACAAAATTGGCAACAGTAGAAATTCAAATTTGATGCAATACCAAGAAATATACAGAATTCTATATTAAGAAGGAGTTTCTCAATATTCCGGTTACTTATTCAGCATACAATGAGTAACTAAATCCAGAAACTGCATATATTCTCAAAAAAAATACTGTATCACGTGAATTGAACACAAAAAAAATATTACAGGCATAAAGAAAATATTCATAACTATAGGAAAATGTTCACGACGACATTAATACAGCACAGGAACAGTCCAAAGGCCGCCTCTTCATACAGGATACTATGATGATTCAGCAATAAACGGTAGACCATATTCACTTCTACAGTTACCATTGATAGTTATCAACACTGACGTCTACCATTACCACGTCCACACTACCGCTCAAACAGCAATACTGACATCGGATAATACCAATATATTCACACTTTTACCATTACCACTTAATACACCATAGCCATACTCAAGTCCGTACACCATCACCATGAATACACAGCAATACTGAAGTCTGCAATTACCATTACTGCTCGCCACTGCCACTCATATACAGCAATAACACTGTCTGTATTCACCATTCAAAGTGCAGGACATTAGAATACAAGGGTCGGCAAATTCATGGCAGTCAAGTTGCAACTCACAGTAAACTCAGTAGGCTCTACATACAGTTTTACACCATATTATTGATACCAGTGTTGCAGCACTTACTTCATAAAATACTGTTCTGTCGGGTCAATAACCACACACGAACATAATTCCACTTGGAGGTAGACGCACGCTGCCGTTGTAGGGCTTCACTCACACCCTGGTTTGGTCACAGTAGCTGCCTGAAGACACCTGTTGATACGTGTCCACTTGAACCCATGCCTTGGAAAGTTCCACTCACGACAAGACAATAGACCAGCTGGTTACACAGGACGCACACTAAACATGCTGCTATCTTCTTCAGGTCCGAGGAGCTTCTTCTCCTCATAGAATAGTCGACTCTCCTTTTATACCCGCACCACCCAATCACAGCTAATTAATCAAATACATCCGCCAATAATTAATTCATTTGAATACCAAGGAAACTTCAAAGTTCTCTCCAACCACTTGAAACCATTTGACTGTTCAGTATACTTGACTTGATTCCAAACATAGTTGTGATCCACTGATGTTCCAATAATGAAATAAGTCCAGAACATCCTCTTTTATTAGGGCCTATATTTGCCTCTTTAGTTTCTGCATAATTAGTTCAGTAATATACATATGGTAAAGGTCACCAAAAAGGTCATCCAGGGTTCGTAAGTCACTGACCGGTTAGAACGCCACCATCGGCCAGAGCATGGATAATTTCATCTTGTTACACTGTCCCCTGGTTGGAGGAAGGTCGTCCCGACCTATACAATTCTTCTCTATCCTCGGCAAGTCTTCTTCGCCATTCAAGTACTCGTTGAGTCTGTCCAATAATCAAGGCTTCCAATTCTGCAAATTTAGTTCTCAAATCTTCACCATTTTGACTCTGGTCCTTCTCACCACATATATGTGCATAAGTTAGTCTGTCTGGAGGTCTTCTTATCCTTGATGATCTCCTTGGTAATTGTATATCACTTTCTTGAACTTCACTTCCCAAGTCAGGTTGCCTGCTTTCCTGCATTTTCTCCACTGTATTACTGGATTCCTCTTCTATTTCCCTTCCTGTATGTAAATTATCCAATTTTGTGTTATCTGTTGAAATTTCCAATTCAGATCCGACTATTCTTGGTATAAACTCTGGTGCCTCTGCTGACATATTACTGGTCAAATCTTTCTGAGAAGTGGCAGTCTGCTGACCATTCTCAATTACTTCTTGCACTGTATCTTGAGTTCTGCTTTTATGTGATTGCTCTTTAGTATCGACTTCTCTGCCTGCCACTGTTGACGGTGAAGTATCTTCTGTCTCTTTGATCAATATTCTATCATCCATATTTGAACTTCCTGTCCACCCTTTCTCAGAAACTCTCTTTTTGGCCTGAAAGTAGTTATCAATGGAACACCACATAATTCATCTTCCTCATCTGTTTCGTCATCTTGTCTTGGTTGTGCTGTTGTCTTCCTCTGGCTAGGTAACACCTGTTTCTTTTCCTCCTGATGCTGTTTTAAAGGTCGTTCTAGATAAGGTATTGGTAGTGAACTACAGGGCAACAAAAGATTCCGATGGAGAGTTCTCTCTTTTCCACTGGGTCCTTCTGACTTGACCACATATACCGGTACATCAGGATGAACTCTTCTGATTACTCTATATCGTTGTGACTCCCATCGGTCAGCAATTTTGTGCTTCCCTCGAATGTTCACATTCTTTACCAGAACAATATCTCCAGGTTCAAGAACTGCATCTCTGACATTCTTGTCATACACCTTCTTATTTCTATCTGCTCTTCCTCTGGCTGCTTCTGTTGCCAACCTGTAAGCTTCTTCTAGTCTGGTTTTCATATCTTCTACATATTGGTCATAATGAACAGGAAACGAGTCTTCTGATTGTAGTCCCATGTAAACATCAATTGGCAATCTTGGATGTCGTCCATACATCAAGAAATAAGGGGCAAAGCCTGTACTATCATTGCGAGTGCAATTATAAGCATGAACCAAAGGTGCGACATACTTTCTCCAGTTAGCCTTCTGTTCTTTGGACAGTGTACCCAACATATCAATTAATGTGCGATTGAACCGTTCACACTGGCCGTTGCCTTGGGGATGATATGGAGTTGTTCTACTCTTCTCAATTCCAGTAAACTCACATAACTGCTTGATGACTTTGGATTCAAAATCTCGCCCCTGATCAGAATGTAGTTTCTTGGGAAACCCATAATGCATGAGAAAGTGTCTGTACAGATGTTCAGCTGTAGTCTTGGCCTTCTGATTGGCTGTAGGAATTGCAACAGCATATCGTGTGAAATGGTCTGTGATCACCAAGATGTTACCAACACCACCTTTACCATCTTCAATTGTCAGATAATCCATACACACTAGTTCCATTGGTTGTGTAGTCTGTATGTTGACAAGTGGAGCTGTTACTTTCTGATTGGTTTGAAGTTTCCGTTTTGTACACCGTTCACATGTCTTTATTTTCTGTTCCACATCCTTTGACATAAATGGCCAGTAGAATCTGTTTCGAAGTAGTTCAAGGGTACGTTCCTGTCCCAAATGACCAACATCATCATGGACTCCCTCAAGTGCTGTTCCTCGGAATTTGCTTGGTAAGACCAATTGATACTGCCATTTCCCATCATATCCCCTCCTTCTTCTGTACAAAACACCTTCACGAAAGCACAGTTTCTTCCACTCTCTCAAACCACTGATTACTGCAGCTGGTTCTTAACTTTCTCAGCTCTTGTGGGTAACTTCTTTTGTTCTATGTACTGATACAACCGTCCAATCTCTGGATCCATTTTCTGCCATTCCTTCCATTCCTGCATTGTCACTGCTGGTAATGTCCGTACCCCTGGAATAGATGGAGGATCCTTTAGTGTTGCTGGAATGGCATATCCAATTCCTTCTATCCAAGCAGACTGACTGATTTGTTGCACTTGAATCATAGCTGTTACCACCTCTGTTGGCAAAGTAGTTGAGATTTCATCACCCTGCTCTATTCTATCCATCATTTGGTTGTCAACAACTTTTCCTGGTGTCTTCTCATGGAGCCTTGATAATCCATCTGCATCTTTGTTTTGTGTTCCTGGTCTATAGACCAAACTGAAATGATATGTTGCCAGAGCTGCCAACCATCGGTGGCCTGTAGCATCGAGTTTGGCAGAAGTATTGACATATGTTAATGGATTGTTGTCGGTTACCACAACAAACTTGTTACCATAAAGGTAGTCATGGAATTTCTCAGTCACAGCCCATTTCAGAGCCAAAAACTCTAACTTATGAGCTGGATAATTCTTCTCACTCCTTGACAGACTACGGCTTGCATACATAATTACTCTCTTCTCCTTCTTCTCTCCTTGGTAAAGGATAGCACCTAATCCTGCAAAACTTGCATCAATGTGTACTTCAAATGGCTTACTATAGTCTGCATATGCCAAGATAGGAGGTTTGGTCAGGTGTTCAATGACTGTGTCAAATGCCCTCTGATGTATCTCTGTCCATTTGAACTTTGGGACCAGTTTACCAGAGTGTACTTTTCCTCGTCTTCTAGACTTTGGCAGCATTCCTTGTGTGAGTTCATTCAGTGGCTTGACAATGTTGGCGTATCCTTTAACAAATCTCCGATAATAACCTGCAAATCCAAGGAACTTCTTTACTTCCACAGCATTAGTCGGTACTTTCCAGTCTTTTAAGGTCTTGATTTTATCTGGATCAGTTTCTATCCCATGTTCAGAGACTACATGTCCCAAGTATTTTACACGTTGTCTGAAGAGTTGACACTTTTTAGCCTTAAGTTTGAGACCTTTCTCTTCCAGTCGATCCAACACCATTGCTAACCTTTCTTTGTGCTCCTCAAAGGTTTTGGAGAATATGATGATATCATCCAGGTACACCAAGCATACATTGTAAACCATATCTCCCAAACACTTCTCCATACATCGTTGGAATGTAGCAGGACTTCCAGTTAAGCCCATTGGCATGGTTGTACACTCCCAGAAACCCATTGGTGTCACAAATGCTGTTTTCTCGATATCTTCTTCTGCCATTTCTATCTGCCAGTACCCGGATTTCAAATCTAATGATGAAAACCACTTAGCGTTACTCAGGGCATCCAGACTCTCATCTATTCGTGGGAGAGCATAAGAGTCCCGAATTGTACGCAGATTAATCTTCCTGTAATCAATACATAATCTGGTACTTCCATCCTTCTTGGTTACCACCACTATTGGCGCTGCCCATGGACTGTGGGATTCACGAATAACACCACTTCCTGCATACCTTTTAATACTTGACGTACTTCTTCATACATGGCAGGAGGAATTCGCCTAAAGCGCTCCTTGATTGGTTCGTTGTTTGTAAGCCGGATTCTGTGTTTCTCTTCTGTACATCTGCCAAGATCATGTTCATGCAATGAGAAAGCAGCTTTCTTTTGAAGTAGCAATTCGTGCACTTGTCTCAGCTGTTCATCATCAATTGGAGATTCTGACATGTCAAACTCTACATTTTCAGCAACAGGAATCTGTCTTCTATCTTTGACTTTTTCTTCCATTTTATTCTCATTCCTAAGTTTGTCTTTTAGTGCAGCTTCGCAAGGATGTTCATCTGGTTGCCCTAACCAGGTTACAGATTGGACTTTGGCAATAATTTCACCTGGACAGATGATCACTGGTTTTGTTGATACATTTTTGTAGGCAGACAGGTACTTTGGATTTCTCACGTTGACACTTGAGAATTGTCACCATAGGACTAGTTGCCACTTGACTTTGTGTCAGATTATTGCTTTCGACAGATACCACATATTGATCTCCAACTGGACCTCTCTTTGCACGTGCCCAGATGGTTGTTGCATGTCCCGGTTCTATTTGAAGTGGATGACGTAGTAAAGCTTTGACATGTCCAAGGTTACCTTTAGGACCAACAAATCTATCTCGATCATTCAACTTCTTGAAAACACCTTCACCAATTGCAGATATTCTCATACATCTTCCCCTTTTCTGGTTTCTGTCTTTGACCATTCCTCTGGGAAAAAGTTCCAACATGTTTGTCCCAACAAGGATTGGTACCTGAGTATTGTACTCATTACTGGGAACAACTAGTGCTGGAATGATATATTCACTGTCATCACCAAAAACCTCAGCAGAAAAGGACATTACTGTTTCCACAATCCCAATAAACGGTATCGGTAGATCATTTGCTCCTTTTATCATCAAGGTGTCCTCTGCATCTTGCATCGGAATTTGAGATAAGTGTTGGTCATAGAAGTCCTTGCTGATAGTGGTGACTTGTGATCCTGTATCTATGAGACATGAACTTTCAATACCATCAATGAATATCTTTGCTTCCAATGCACTGCCAATCAATCCAACTTTCTTTGGTTGTAACTGGAGTGATTTCCGCCAACTCTACTGTCGTAAATTGCACTCATGTTGATATGGGCTGATGAAGGTTTCTCATTCTCATCACCATCCTGGTGTTCCTTTCTCATATAATCATTGCTGAACCTTTGTTTTTCCTTGTCTTTTGCAATTTCTTGCAATGTGTCCTTCTTTTCCACACTTGTAACAGATGAGAGGTTTTTCCCTGTGGTCTTGATCTTGACTTCTCTCCTCGAAACTGCTCATGTTCTAGCCTTTGCACCCGCTCATTAGTTCTCTTCACTTCCATTTCCAAAGATTGCAAAGATGCTGTTTGCGCTTTTACTGTTTCTGCAAGTCCTTGTATTCCTTCAACTGTCAATGTCATCATTTTCATAGTTTGGGTCAGTTGGTTTTCTCCTCTTTCCTGCTGATCTGTTTCTGCTGACTTTGTAACTTGCTGTGTCCTCCCAGATAACTGTCGTTTCATCTTTGGATTACCAATTCTCTCTTTTGTTTCTTGCTCAATATTTCTCGCAAAGTGTAGTAGTTTGTCGAAACTGACGCCAACCCTCATCTCGGATCGAAGAACATCATGTACTCTATCATCCCGCAGACCACGCCAAAACACAGTCTTTAGAGTTTCATCTATTACGTTTTGATGAATACCACCTCGCCTTCTGACTGTATGAATCTCAGCTTCAAGTCGATTACCATATTGTGCAACAGTTTCACCCTCTCGCTGTTGGTTGTTGCTGTAGAATTTTTCAAGTAACATCGCTCCAGTTTCAACCTCACCAAAGCTAATTTCTAATTTCTCTAGGATCTGTTCAAATGTGGCATCTTTAGGCAGATTCATTATCATTTTAGCTGCTGAACCCTTCAGAGACTTCCTTACAGCTTGTTTAACCACTGTCTGTCTATATGTAGGATCCTGTCGCAAACAGTCAACTTCATATTTCCAGGTTTCAAAGTCTGTGTCACCTTTTCGATCAGGATCGCCCGAAAAAGTTGCTAACTTTGGAGGTTGGTACCATGACATTGGTGTTTCCTGCAAATTACTACCACCCATGTTGTTAGTCTGGTTTACATCAGGACGTTGTCCACGTTGCTCACTACTTTGATACTCGTCAGTACTTGTTTCAAACGAAAGTCGTTGAAGTTCACGTTTCATAGCTGCAGCCTCTGCTCTAAGTCTTTCTTGTTTCTGCACCAACTCTCTCATTCTAACCACTTCTAACTCCTGTTGTTTAATGGACTGTTCCATCTCCCTTAACCCAACTTCTGCAGAAGCTATTGTATTTCTTTTCTTAAGCTGTTCCTCTGCTTCAGTTAACCACTTTGGTGTCGTATCTAATGAAGTGAGCCGCCTTCTTAACTGGCCACGTCCCCGTCCAACACCCTTTTCAATACCACTTGATTCAGCTAAAACTTTGGAACCACTAAGGCCAGTCAGTGTACCAGAGGTTTCTAGGTCAACTACCAAATGTTCAACCTCATCGATCAACCCATGTTCTGGTATTCCACCTTCAGCCATTTTTCACACTACTATTTGATCAAGTACCTATTCACTTAAATAAGATAAATTCTAAAGAAAAAATAGTTAGAAAGTCTTTTCATACATACTACTTTGAGTTACATGCAAATCTCAATAGTCAATAAACTCTATGGCAACACAATTTACTGGTACAAAAATACAATATACAAAATGAAATATGCTTGCTCCTAACCAACACAAATTCTCTTTTGTTCTCCAAATACCCCAGGCCCCACGTTGGGCGCCAAATATGTAACCGATTTTCTATTACCCGACTTACGAAATAGAATTAGTTGCATAGAATAATTTATTTTGGGTCTGGGGTTTGGCGTTGGCATCTATAAAGTATAGTGTGAAGTAGACAATGTACATGAACAATATATACAACAAACGAATTTCAGATTTTGATGCGCATCTACATATAATTCACAATAAACCTTACAAAAAAAAATACAAATAATCCCTCGAAAACATTTAATAATTAAGTTCATTCACAAAATTTCATGACATAGCTGGAATTGTGGCAAATAAATATATCCAACCATATAAATTAATTCAAATGCACTTTTCAATTACACGTGGTATGATTTAACTATGCACAAATATTTTGCAACAGTGTAAATTCAAATTTGATGCAATACCAAGAAATATACAGAATTCTATATTAAGAAGGAGTTTCTCAATATTCCGGTTACTTATTCAGCATACAATGAGTAACTAAATCCCAGAAACTGCATATATTCTCAATTGAAAGTCAAATCAATATAATGAACTTTTCAATTACACGTGGTTTGATTTCAATATGCACAAAATTGGCAACAGTAGAAATTCAAATTTGATGCAATACCAAGAAATATACAGAATTCTACATTAAGAAGGAGTTTCTCAATATTCCGGTTACTTATTCAGCATACAATGAGTAACTAAATCCCAGAAACTGCATATATTCTCAATTGAAAGTCAAATCAATATAATGAACTTTTCAATTACACGTGGTTTGATTTCAATATGCACAAAATTGGCAACAGTAGAAATTCAAATTTGATGCAATACCAAGAAATATACAGAATTCTACATTAAGAAGGAGTTTCTCAATATTCCGGTTACTTATTCAGCATACAATGAGTAACTAAATCCCAGAAACTGCATATATTCTCAAAAAAAATACTGTATCACGTGAATTGAACACAAAAAAAATATTACAGGCATAAAGAAAATATCATAACTATAGGAAAATGTTCACGACGACATTAATACAGCACAGGAACAGTCCAAAGGCCGCCTCTTCATACAGGATACTATGATGATTCAGCAATAAACGGTAGACCATATTCACTTCTACAGTTACCATTGATAGTTATCAACACTGACGTCTACCATTACCACGTCCACACTACCGCTCAAACAGCAATACTGACATCGGATAATACCAATAGTATTCACACTTTTACCATTACCACTTAATACACCATAGCCATACTCAAGTCCGTACACCATCACCATGAATACACAGCAATACTGAAGTCTGCAATTACCATTTACTGCTCGCCACTGCCACTCATATACAGCAATAACACTGTCTGTATTCACCATTCAAAGTGCAGGACATTAGAATACAAGGGTCGGCAAATTCATGGCAGTCAAGTTGCAACTCACAGTAAACTCAGTAGGCTCTACATACAGTTTTACACCATATTATTGATACCAGTGTTGCAGCACTTACTTCATAAAATACTGTTCTGTCGGGTCAATAACCACACACGAACATAATTCCACTTGGAGGTAGACGCACGCTGCCGTTGTAGGGCTTCACTCACACCCTGGTTTGGTCACAGTAGCTGCCTGAAGACACCTGTTGATACGTGTCCACTTGAACCCATGCCTTGGAAAGTTCCACTCACGACAAGACAATAGACCAGCTGGTTACACAGGACGCACACTAAACATGCTGCTATCTTCTTCAGGTCCGAGGAGCTTCTTCTCCTCATAGAATAGTAGACTCTCCTTTTATACTCGCACCACCCAATCACAGCTAATTAATCAAATACATCCGCCAATAATTAATTCATTTGAATACCAAGGAAACTTCAAAGTTCTCTCCAACCACTTGAAACCATTTGACTGTTCAGTATACTTGACTTGATTCCAAACATAGTTGTGATCCACTGATGTTCCAATAATGAAATAAGTCCAGAACATCCTCTTTTATTAGGGCCTATATTTGCCTCTTTAGTTTCTGCATAATTAGTTCAGTAATATACATATAGTAAAGGTCACCAAAAAGGTCATCCAGGTTCGTAATCACTGACCGGTTAGAACGCCACCATCGGCCAGAGCATGGATAATTTCATCTTGTTACACTCATGTTTTTAGGTGAAGTGATGAGCTTCAAGCAAACCAAAATACACGACGTGCAGACAATTCCGTTTGATGCTCAGCGTTGCATTGAGCCATGTTTCCCGGGGCCATGTTACTGGCATGTACAGTACAATTTGATTCTCCGTAGCAGGTAAACTGTTTCATTTTAAGTTGGTGATCAATAAAGTTTGCTTCACTGTTTCACTGTCCAATTTGTTTGGGTAAAAGTTAGTTTATTTTTATATAAAATGATCGAGGCTTGGTTCATTCTTATCGTATGAGTGGCCCGGCGTAAGCGATAAACTTTCCTGGACAGCTACGGAACTTGAAAATTGCACTAGTCCGCAGGACTACCTCCGAAGACATTTTTACTAGTCCTCTTGAAAATTTACTAGCCTCGGGCTAGTGGGCTAGCGCTTATGTCGAGCCCTGTGTCCCATATGTTGCATTTTAACAAAACCTTGAACATATGAAAACAGAGATACTGTAAACATTTGTTCTTACTAATGCTGCTATAACATACCATGTCAAGCAGGTAAAAATATGTATAGGTTTTTGCTCAGTATGACTTTTACTGACTGGCATATGTCTGGCTGTGTAACCCATTAGCGGTTCATTGTGGCTTGTCTAATGGACTCAGTGGCTACTTTCCATAATGAAAATAATTCTGACAATAAAATTTCAGGAAGTAACTTTGGCCTGTTCTTTGTTAACTGGACAATAGCTGTAATGTTTGACAATATTGTCATTGTTTCTGTTCTATAAAACGAATACCCTTTCTCATTCTTCTTGGTACAGTGTGATAATACGAAGTAATTAGCTGTATAAACATAGAACATTGTGTATAGTATGCATTGTTATTGTCGGCAAATGAATTCTAGTTGGGACTAAATTTCAGTCATCAACAGTCATTTCAGACATTACACACATACAGGCTGTGCATTTCATGAATGAATGATTTTTGTAGCAGAATGAAAAACAAGATTCAACAACTTAAAATTCTGGAAACTACACCAAAAAGTCAGAGCTAAATGAGCTCAATTATGTTTCGAGAAGTATCATTATCTTCTTGATTTTTCATTGAGTTAATCTATTTTGATTTTCAGATCACTGATTACAACATGTTGCCTGACACAGCAAAATTAGCTGAACGATTACGTGTGTGTCTCCAGGAGAGTGATGACAGTCCCAGAGATTTCACCAGCTTATTCAACAGCTCCCTCTATAAAATGGACACCAGTGTTGTTCCAAAGGTCATCAAGTGAGTCATTGTCAATATTCCCATGGCAGTCTCTGGGCTGCAGTTTTACTGGTCGCTTCACTTGCATAGAAACTTATGGGACAGACAACGGATTATCAATTTCAAATGGTGGTTGATGTGATTTCAATTTGAATGCAGTGTTGGCGCTAGGAATTTTTTCATTGTAGCCACAGTCTGTTAGTGTGGCTAAAATGATCAAATTTTTTTTAGCCATAAGCAATTTTTATTAGCCACATTCAACAAATCAATTTCACATACAAATTGCACAAACTCTATTTTCAATAACGTTTATACTTTATTATCCACATGTTGGGCCAGGGCTGTTGTACATACTTTAAGGATTCCTCGACAGATAAACTGCTGAGCAAATTTTCTGCTAATTTTATAGCAGCATACAATAAGGACCAGGAGCACAGTAAAACTCCAGTTCCTTTGTGAAAGTTGTCTGTCCTTCAATTAAAAAATATTTATTAAACAAAAATTGGTCTTAACTCCGTTCAGATGTATATTTCATGAGTGCTGGTGAATAAATTGACCCCTCTCTTTATAGACAGGGACAAACAAACTTCTGTGTATTTTTAACTTTTATTATGACACAAACAACAAAGAGAGTTCTTGGAACAAAACTTGCACAACATGTCATGAAAAAATCATCAAAGTCTAATCATTGGCCATGACTGTTCCTCTCTTTTATTTTTTATATCATTTAAAAACTGCTGTATATACCAATATTTGGTGATCTGGATAAAATTACAGTGATTGCCTGACTATGCAAAGCATTATCCATAAAGTATCAAAGAAAACTATTGGTATTAAAAAATTGCTTAGGTTTTGAAAATTAATTAAATTCGCAAACTCAGTGAAAAATCAAAAGAGCAGTTCGTCAATATGACAAATCTAGGATCAACCGACTCATCTGCAGTCTCACATTTTATACTTCCATGCACAGACAAAAACCTTGATGTAATTTGTTCAACCATGGTCTAGACCGTGGTTCGTCTGTCTTTGTTCTCTTCTCGGTGGTTTGCTTATTTCTTTTTTTTGTAAATTAGACGGTATTTTAAACTTAGTTTCTTTCCCAGCTGAGAACAATCAATAAACTATTTTGTCGCAGCCCGCAAGCCGCATCGTACCCTGCATTCGTAACGTATTTGCATTGTTTGGGTGTCTCGAAACTACCCAAACAGTACATGGACTGGAGTATACAAACTGGGGATCTTGAAACTTTTTCGCGCATGCTCATTTTAGCTCTGGTCAAACTACAACGCCATCACTTCTGTCTGTCAGTTGCATGCTCAGGAACTCTGCCGATCATCGTTGACGTACGACAGAGCAACGAATTATTTTTTTCCAAAGGCTAGATATTTAAATGACTGAATATTTTGATAATCTGACCGATCTAAGGGTTATTTTGATACGTTAAAAGTGACAGAACCGGCGTGATTAACGATGGTGCACGCTGTTTGGAAACGTTGTGCTGCTATGCTGGCCGGCGTGAATGCTTGCACCCTGACGCGACGTACGTGGTCAAATGTTTCGCACGATGCTTGCAGCGTTCATGCTGGAAAATTTGGATTGCGGAAAATAACGTACACTTATTTAGAAAAACGATTAGGTGTTAGAATAGTTGGCTACATTAATAATCCAGTACATATTTTGGATCGATCATAATGATGAACACCCGTATGTCGAAATTCTTGGTCGTTTGGGAGTCGGTCTGGGATCGCAGGACTGACGTGACTTTCGAAGACGTCTAAGGACAATGATCCCAACACGGCACCCGGTCACGAGCTTTCGCCACGCATGGCGAAGGCGTAGCAATTTTTTTTCGCCACATCGGACATTTATTCGCAATTTGCGACTGTGGCGAATGTTAGCGCGAACCCTGGAATGCCTTCACTCTTCTGCATTGAAGACATGCTACAGTCATACTGTGGCAAAAGAAGTCACTATCCTCTATATTTGTTGGCATTTTCATCGTTTGAAGATTTCTCTCTCAATGCTTAGTTCTCAGTTTTGAAAAAGAAATTACCTAGAGTGGATGAACTTTGACTGAAAACAATCTTATAGATTTCTTTAGTAATTCATCTAGAGGACTTTTAATATTTGTCAGTATAATTGTGTCTTTGGTAAAAATCTTTCAATTCCACACTGTGTGATATTAGCATATTTTATTATCTTATTTCAGGGCATATGAATTACTTGGTGTGAAACATGAACCATTAACCCTGATCCAGCCACAGTTTGAAACGCCATTACCACCTCTCCAACCTGCTGTAAGTACTCCGTCATTCAGTGTCATGTTTTCATTCCATTGTTCTACTCTCAGTGCTTCATTTCCTCTATTCTG
Source organism: Ptychodera flava (assembly GCF_041260155.1). NCBI lineage: Eukaryota > Metazoa > Hemichordata > Enteropneusta > Ptychoderidae > Ptychodera > Ptychodera flava. Next base: position 38,766,409 of record NC_091932.1, read on the forward strand.
ACTGTCAAATTCCCACCAAGATGACATAGTTACTCTATATTTATTTATGACAGGTATTTCCTCCATCGTTCAGGGAACTTCCCCCTCCAGCTCTTGATCTCTTTGACTTTGATGAACAGTTCTCATCGGAGAAGGTTCGACTTGCCCAGATCACCAACAAATGTAAGTATTATCTGCATTTTCTCTGTTGAACAGTACTTATAGGTTTCCTCAGTAAAGCCCAGAATGTGCATTAGCTGTACATATTTTGTTCAATATCTGGTTGATTTTGATGTCTATATTACTGTTAGTGTTACTGCAGACTATAAACCAACCATTTAGCTACCTTTATCAAGACTTTAACATTTATCCTACCAGGTTCATATGCCACCATCAGGTCATGTTTGTGAAAAATAATGAAGCATGAAAGATTCCATATGTTGCATTGTAACAAAAACTTGAATATTGCAAGGCCCCTGAATACCTAGATACTGTAAATTTGATATTTACTGACTTAATCTGTTAATTTATTTATTTATTTATTTATTTATTTATTTATTTATTTATTCAGCTTTGACATAAAGTCAGGATGAGTCGCACAGGTGACTAACACCTATACAAAAACAACATACCATACCAAGTAATTCAAAATACACATGTATTTGGCTCTCTTCCACTTTCTACTGACTCGGCTGATTAGGTAGTGATACTGTGTGGCAGGATTAGGGTTGGAGTGCATCTTTCAAGGTCCAACTCAGAGAAGTTTATCATGGAAACCACTAGATTTTCCTGTCACCAAACATTGTGACATTTTCATTGCTAGTTGTAGGTTTGCAGTGTCCCCTCTAACTTACAATATTTTGAACTGTTTTGAGTCGTTTTAGGATTTTCTAAGAGGTTCTTTTCATTAAACTTGTACCAGTACATGTAACAGTCAGTGGTGCCTGAATTAGTTCAGAGCGCACCATTGTTGTAGACAATCTACCGTAGAACTGTGTAATTCACCTCAGCAACAATCGTTGGACATGAATCAGCCTGATATGCACAAAAACCATGAAGTGTTTGCTTGGTAGGTTTTTGCTGAGAAACAAGTTTTTTCTTGGTTTTATCTCATCTACACATAGTTGTCACATTGAAAAAGTCGCAAAAAGCTCCAGTACAATTTCAATTTTGTTGTTTTTGGTTTGCAGGTACCGACGATGACTTGGAATACTATGTCCGTGAATGCGGTGAAATCCTTGGCGTGACCACCAAACTACCTGCAGACAGTCGGGATGCTAAACACATCCTTGAATACATCTTTGCACAGGTCGTAGAGTTCAAGAAACTCAACCAGGTCAGTTGACATCACAGAAATTTTCACTATGGGCAAAACGCTGTCAATGGCTATCCACACAGACAGATACAAAGAAATTTTATCCAGTATTTATGATTTTCTCTCAGTCCATATTCAAAATGAATTAGTGTCAACATGGAATCATAACAATCAGTATGATGACCACTGTAACATCTACATTTGATATCTAAAAAAAATTATAAGTTTTACCACTGAAGTCTGCCTTTCTTGCATATCTTGTAGGATCAAGACTTAGATGTGAATGAAGGCCCAGAATATTGACAGATGAAGGAATCTATGAAGCTGTTACACCGGCATAGTGTAAATATGAAGCTGTGTACATATGAATTACAGACTTTATAAAAGACCATTTTGTACCTTGTCCTACATTACTTAGAAAATTTCCACAATTTTGTGAAACATTCCCTGAGCTGTACTTCTTAACTGGGCTGTGTGTAAAATTCCCACATTGCATCTTAGTAAATCTCTCCATTGTTGAAACCTGTTCTGTAGGATTCAGTGAAGAGCTAGGGAAATGCAGATATTATTTATGATGTTTAACCAGATCAGGAGATACAGTCTGGTGTGTAAATATTGATGAGTGGCAAAATTTACACCAAGGTATGGTGTATTGCATAGAGCAGTACCATTGTAAATTGCTGTGTAAGCTTATCTAGATTTTTGTCCTGTATTTTACATTAGAGATTTCTCCCAGAAGTCAAATGGGGCTATCAAAAGTGGCAGTTTTACTCAAACATGTCTCACAGTTTGTTTTTCACAGTTGATGCAATACATTTATGATGATTAAATACAGTTTTATGTACCTGCCCCCTTATGTACCTTCCTTAGATTGAGTCACAAAATTATAATCTGTCGGACAGAGAATTATTTATGCTTCATCCCTTCCACTAAAATTTTGTTGCCCTTTCAATGACCAAAACTTTAATCTACCAAGCTGTGCATGACTGTGCAACAGTGACCATCAGACTGTCACATCACCAACATTCACAACTTACCAGAGTTTTAAACAGTTTTGTTTTTGTCCTTTTTACACCACTCTTGTCAATAAAACAAACTACCTTTTATTAACCAACAGACATTTCTATGTAAAATTTTATAAATATTTCACAGTCTCAGTTTTTGAAAAGAGACAGGTTGACGTATCAGTGTATGTGAGCCATAGCATGGCTGCAATTCTGCAATCATCATTGGAGACATTTGAAATGAAACAGAGACACTTTGCCATCTTATCTTTCATGTTGCAGATAGTTTTAAGTCTCATATCATGTACAATTAGTGATGTGCCTGTTTTCCATTGTATTTGTAAATAAACTTCGCTTGAGAACACCAACCTTTTCAATGTTGTTGTTATGTTAAAAGTTGAACTTGCCCATGGTCATATATGCAGATTGTCGAAATCTTACAATGGTCTGTTATCCTACAGCTTGCATGGACATGTTCAAAAACCTGCACAGATAGTTTTCACCATTTTTGTTTTTGTTTTTTTTTTTGCCTGTGGACTTAATACAGAAAACTACAGTATCAGTGTACGCTTTCAAAGACAGTGGAGTCCAATTTAACTGAAAGTTGACACAAGCTAAAGCTTCTCTCAGTCATTTAATTCCAATTTCCTTCCCTACAGCCCCAGACTGACTGCTAGCGCCTCTCCCAACAGTAAACTGCAAATTATAATGAGGTCAAATTTTTCAATTTCAAAAAAGAGGAAATAATTGCTACTTAGCTTACCATTGTCATTTCCTGGTAATGCATGGTCAGTGAAACTCATTTCAATTCTATAAAAAATGATCAGCCTTTTGACATTTACTTCCTCAAGATCATGTTACTTTTCTACAGGAAAATCTATCAATGACATTTTCTGTCATGACCAAAGTTACTTCCACTTTCAAAATTGTGTGGTCTGCTTTATAACATCAGAATTTCAACTCTAGAGAATGTTAAACAATTCTAATTTTGCTTTCAACACCCTAATGACAAAAACTGTTGAGTTTGCCCATCTACTTAACATCAGAATGGGCCAAAGTCCATGGGCTTATATGAATAATAGAGAGCTAACTGAAGGAATAAACTGTGGCACACAGTGATGGTTGGGTGATAGCAAAACCCACAGCTATGTATGCTCAAGCAAAACCAAAGCTTGCCTTTTACATAGGCAAAGTTACAGACAAATGGTAAAGGACTTGTGGGCTAGTCCCGGGGAAACATTGTGTCTACTGATACTTTTTGTGATATTGTTGTTAGTTAGACTAAAATGCCACCATGGTTCCCCAGATTTCCTTCCAACATGGTACCAGGCAAACGAAAAATTTTCAGACTGTGGGCTAGTAGCTAGTACTGGTGCTAGACTTTAATGGTAAACTTACCTGCTCTATGGATGCTTACACAATACTTGCACTATCTCCATTTCACTGTAGAAACTTTTCTTGCTTTTCAGTCGGCAAAGCCTGAAAAAAATATTTTGGAGGGGATGGGAGAACGCGGTCCTACAAGTGACGAACAGATGATACAGACTGATATACAGTTGAAATGTGATTTGAGCTTTGACAGATTCATGACCTGTATTTGCATATATCATTCATTCCTAATGGGACAAGGCAATGTCATTGAAGCATATTGTTACAAAATAACCATTGTTAGGTAAATGAGAATTTGCATACCCACTGACCACTGATATAGTCCCTATAGTTTTGCTAGATATTAAATGATTTACTAAGAAAGTATTTTTCGATTACCTTTCTAAGATCTATAGGCGTTGGTAGTTCAGGTTAAAGTGCCATTCAAGTGTGACAACCCATTGCAAAAAAAAATTAAACTGGTTGTTAAACCCAAATTATTATACAAAATGTGAAATTATTACTCTGTGTGCTACTCTATTTGCACCAC